>NC_135976.1:23392372-23633494 GCF_053455715.1 Rhinoraja longicauda | reverse complement strand
CCCTCCACACCTCCCTCCTCCCTCCCTCCCCCTTTCCTCCCTCCCCTCCTCCCGGTTACAATGGAAACCCTACGAGGACGGGCCCAACGGGCACACTTGTGCTAGTATATTATTAAAACTCTGTGTCCGTGTGTTTGTTTGTATGTCCGTATGTGTGTATGTGGGCAGCTTAACTTTTGATGCTCGCATAGCGAAAACTATACACCATAGCGCTACAATGTTTGCACCACTATATTCACCATTATCCTGGCCATATATTACAATTACTTTCATTCAACTTGAAGCTACATTTTTTAAGCTAGAGATTTTAAAGTTTAAAATTTTCATTTCTAACCCATTTCTTGAAGGGCTTCAGCGTGTGACGTCACAATGGCACCCGTGCACCTATGAGAGATCAGCTAACGCTCCCCGCCGGTGTTTAGCATGTGACGTCACAATGCAATGCGACTCGCACGTCTTCAACAGATCAGCTCGCTCTCGCCCCCCCCCCCGACCTTTCACTAATGCGCTCCCCCGCCCGCCCCCTGGACCTTTAACTGATGTGCTTCCCCCCCCCCCCCCCCCCCCCCCCGGGACCTTTCACTGATGCCCCCGCCCCCCCGGACCTTTCACTAATGCGCTCCCGCCCCCCGGATCTTTCACTAATGCGCTTCCCCCCCCCACCCGGACCTTTCACTAATGCGCTCCCCCACCCCCCGGAGCACAGCCGAATGACGGCAGTGCTGAGGCGGGATGGAGTGGGTGAAGGGAGGGGGGGGTGGACTGGGTGAGGGGGAAGGAAGAGGGGGGGAGGGGGAAGGAAGAGGGGGGGAGGGGGAAGGAAGAAGGGGGAGGGGGGAGGAGGAGAAGGGAGGAGGAGAGGGGGGGAGGAGGAGAGGGGAAGGAAGAGGAGAGGGGAAGGAAGAGGAGAGGGGAAGGAAGAGGGGGGAGGAGGAGAGGGGGGGAGCGCACTCCATTCCCACCTCAACCCCCCTCCATTCCCACCTCAACACCCCTCCATTCCCACCTCAACCCCCCTCCATTCCCACCTCAACCCCCTCCATTCCCACCTCAACCCCCCTCCATTCCCACCTCAATCCCCCTCCATTCCCACCTAAACCCCCCATTAAAACTCCCCCAAACCTCCCAGCCCCATTATCTTCCACCCTCCGTTCACCCAATTCATCCCCCCTGAACCCCCTTTGAAACTCCCCCAAACCTCTACTGCATTGGTCTAACACTCAACCACTCCATCCCTCCGCATTCCCGGGTGGGGGCAGGGGAGGGACAAGTGGGGGTGGCTAGGGGGGGTGGAGTGGGTTAGTAGGGGGAGGAGGGGGGGATTGAGTGGGGGGTTGAGGGTGCTACAATACAAGAGAGGCTTTGGGTCCAGGCCTCACTCAATCATGCCCTCTCCCATTCCCTGCCCCCCCCCCCCCTACGAGGAATGGTCCCAACGGGTCCACTTGGTCTAGTAAAACTCAGATCTTGTGTGTGTGTGTGTGTATATATATATATATATATATATATATATATATATATATATATTTATTTATCTGTTTATTTATTTATTTATCTATATTTATTTATTTATCTATATTTATTTATTTATTTGTATGTATGTGTATATATGTCTGAAATTTTGACATTTGTTTGTGGACAAGTGCACCTGCAGCCAAAACTAAACCATACAGCGCCACAATTTTTTGCGCCACCTTAATCACCACTTTTCTGGCGACTGTTTAAAACAAGTTTTATTTAAATTGGTCGAGAGGGTGGGGGGGCAGTGGGGGTCAGGGAAGAGGGGAGAGTGGGGGTGGGAGGGAAAGGGTGGGTGGGGGGGAAGGGGGACTGTGAGAGTGGGGGAGGGTGGTTGGAGGAGATAGGGGGTGTGGGGGGAAGGGGGGTTGTGGTGGGGAGGAGAGGGTGGGGGGGAAGAATGGGGCTGGGGAGGAGGGCAGGGTGGGGTGGGGAGGAGGGAATAGTGGGGATGAGGGAAGATTGGGGTAGGGGAGAGGGGTGCAGGATGGGGGAGGGGGGAATGGGGGTGGGGCGTGTGGGGGCAGGGGAGGGGCAAGTGAGGGTGCATAGGGGGGATGGAGTGGGTCAGTGGGGGAGGAGGGGGGGATAAGGGGGATTAAGTGGGGGGGGTTGAGAGTGCTACACCAATACAGGAGAGGCTTTGGGTCCAGGGCTCACTCACTCACTCACACTCTCCCCTTCCCTGCCCCCTCTCTACGAGGAATGGGCACTTGGTCTAATATAAATTAAAAGTAGGAGCAGACCATTTGATCCCTTGTGTTTATTTTGACATTGATATTGTTATGGCTGATCTGACTAATCTCAACTCTACATTTGTTTATCCTTGGTAGCCTTTCACCCCTTGCATTATCCATAATCTATCTATTTCTGTCTTTAAAATATTGAAAGACTGATTCCATTATCCTTTGAGGAAGTTCTAAAGACACTCAATCTTCTGAAGGGAGAAAAGTCTGTCTCAAGTCTACCTCATTTCTGAACAGTGACCACTTGTTCTTGATTTGCAGAGGAAACATTCTTCTACATTCATTCTGTCAAAACCCTTCAATATCTTAATTCAGTGACTTCCTAGTTCCAAACACTTTTGCCCGAGCCTTTCCAACCTTTTCCTGTAAGACAATCCATCCTTCCAGCTATTGGTCTAGTAAATCGGAACTGTTTCCAACACACTTCATTCCAGCATAAATAAGAAGACTTGTACTGCACACAGTACCACAGAAGTGGTCTCACCAATGTGTATACTGTTGTAATAAATGCGCTGTACTTTCAGACTCCAGTAAGGGCCAATGCTGCATTATCTGCCACCCTTGCGTGCCAGCTTTCAGTATTTTGTGCCGAACGACAGGTCTATTTATGTTGCAGCTTTTCTGCATTTAAATAATACTCATGTAGTGGCCTGGCGGAGGCCAGAGAAAAGGCAAGACGCCAGGCAGTGTTTAGTTAGATTCTTTTATTAGGCTGCCCACAGCGTAGTTCTCCTAGGGATAAGATACGCCTTCCCTTGGCCTGGCTTTTAACCCCTTTCGCCTGTCCGTCACGTAACGAGGGGGCTGACCCAAGGAGTGGCCTGATCCGCCACAGGACCCCCCCCAAGAACCGGAGGTACAAAACGGACAGGAGGGCGCACGAGACGACCAGCCCGGGTGCGCACCATGACCGGCGCAGGGACCGGCGACTGACCGACAGGTGGAGGGGTCGTAGCAGACACTGGAGGGGGTAGCTTGGACGGGGGGCGACCGCGCGGGCGGGGCTGTGCAACCGGCACCGGCCGATCAATGTCCACGTGTGCCGGCTTCAGCCGTGCGACCGAAACAGTCTCTCTGCGACCCCCCATGTCCAGAACGAATGTGGCCGAGCCGTGTTGCAGGACCCGGAAGGGGCCCTCGTACGGCCGCTGGAGAAGTGATCGGTGTGCGTCCCTGCGCAGGAACACAAACTGGCAGTCCTCCAGAGCGGCAGGGACGTGTGGCTGGAATGTCCCATGACGTGACGTGGGCACAGGTGCCAGCCTGCCCACCGTCTGCCGAAGACGTTGCAGGGCGTCAGAAGGCTGCTCCACTCGACCCTGCGCTGGTGGGATGAACTCCCCGGGAACCGTCAAGGGGGCCCCGTACACCAACTCGGCGGAGGAGGAGGCCAAGTCCTCCTTGGGTGCGGTGCGGATCCCCAGCAAAACCCACGGCAGGGCGTCCACCCAGTCTGGGCCCGTGAGCCGAGCCTTCAGGGCAGCTTTCAGCTGGCGGTGAAAACGTTCCACCAACCCGTTCGACTGTGGATGGTACGCCGTAGTGTGGTGTAGGCTGACACCCAAGAGTCTTGCCATGGCCGACCACAGTTCCGAAGTGAACTGTGGCCCCCGGTCGGATGTAATGTCCAGTGGCACCCCGAACCGGGCGATCCAGTGCGCCGCCAAGGCCCGCGCGCAGGTGGCCGTCGAGGTGTCTGACAGCGGAATGGCCTCCGGCCACCGCGTGAAGCGATCTACCACAGTGAAGAGGTAGGTCATGCCCCGGGACGGCGGCAGCGGCCCCACGATGTCCACATGAATGTGGTCGAAGCGCTGCCGAGGGACACGAAACTCTTGCAGAGGCGCACGCACGTGTCGCTGGATTTTTGAAGTTTGGCACGGGATGCAGGTGCGTGCCCAGTGTGCGACCTGCTTACGCAGCCCGTGCCACATGAAACGGGAGGATACAAGGGCCACCGTCGCCCGAATGGAGGGGTGAGACAGCCCATGGAGCACCTCGAATACCCTGCGACGCCAGACGACAGGGACGATGGGCCGAGGCAGGCCAGTGGAGGTATCGCACAACAGTGTTGTATCCCCGGGGCCACAGACAATGTCCTCCAGCTGCAGGCCGGACACGGCTGTACGATAGGCGGCCATCTCCTCGTCCCCCAGCTGTGCGGCTGCTAGGGCGGAATAGTCGATCCCCCCGGCCATTTGTAGGACGGCGTGGATCGCGGGTCTAGACAGGGCGTCGGCCACCCTGTTGTTTTTTCCCTCCACGAACCGAATTGAGGTGGTGTATTCCGACACATAAGCCAATTGTCTCTGTTGCCGCGCAGACCACGGATCCGAAACCTTGGCGAACGCAAAGGTGAGTGGCTTGTGGTCTGTGAACGCGGTGAAGGGTCTCCCCTCTAGGAAGTACCGAAAGTGGCGTACCGCGAGGTAGAGGGCGAGGAGCTCCCGGTCGAACGCGCTGTAATGCCGTTGGGCCCCGCTGAGGTGCCTGCTAAAGAAGGCGAGTGGCCGCCAACACCCGTCGATGTGCTGCTCTAGCACCGCACCGACCGCCACCTCAGAAGCGTCCACGGTCAGGGCGGTTGGGGCATCCTCCTTAGGATGGACGAGCATCGTGGCCCTGGCTAGGGCCTCCTTAGCCTGCTCAAAGGCCGCTCCTGCTTCGTCGTCCCACTCGACCTCCTTGCGGCGACCAGCCATGAGGTGGAAGAGTGGGCGCATAGTTCTGGCCACCGACGGCAGGAAGCGGTGATAGAACGAGACCATCCCAACGAATTCCTGCAGGCCCTTGACAGTGGTCGGTCGGGGGAAACGGCGGACAGCTTCGACCCTGTCCGGAAGAGGTACCACCCCTTGTGGGGTCACCCGATGGCCGAGGAAATCGATGGCCGTCACCCCAAAACGGCACTTGGAAGTATTGATTGACAACCCGTACTCGCTGAGGCGTTTACACAGCTGGCGGAGGTGGGTGCAGTGCTCCTGCTTCGAGCGGCTGGCCACGAGTACGTCGTCCAAGTACACAAAGACGAATTCCAGGCCACGGCACACACAGTCCATAAGCCGTTGGAAGGCCTGTGCGGCGTTCTTCAACCCGAACGGCATCCGTAGGAACTCGAATAGGCCGAACGGGGTGATGATGGCAGTCTTGGGGATGTCATCGGGGTGGACCGGGATTTGATTATATCCACGCACAAGGTCCACCTTGGAGAACACGGATGCTCCGGCCAGGTGGGCATTAAAGTCCTGGATGTGCGGAACCGGGTACCTGTCGGGAACGGTCGCGTCATTTAAGCGCCGATAGTCCCCGCACGGTCGCCAACCCCCGTCCGCCTTGGGGACCAAGTGGAGTGGTGACGCCCACGGGCTATCGGAAGGGCGCACGATGCCCATTGACTCCATCTGACGAAACTCCTCTCGAGCTAGACGGAGCTTGTCTGGAGCGAGACGCCGCGCTCGGGCGTGCACGGGTGGGCCGGTGGTGGGGATGTGATGTTGCACCCCGTGCTTGAGAGCGGAGGAGGAGAAGTGGGTTTCCACAATGTCCGGGAAGTCCGCCAGGATGCGCGCGTACGTCGCATCCACGGACGACAGGTGTTCGACGTTGGGGGAGACCGGCCTCAGCGTGCTGGAGTGCACCAGGCGCTGCCGCCTGACATCCACGAGCATGGAATGCGCCCGCAGGAAGTCGGCGCCCAGCAGCGGCTGGGAAACATCGGCAATGATGAACCGCCACGTGAACCAGCTGTCGCCGAAGTTAAGGGCGAGCTGGCAGACCCCGTAAGTGTTGATGGGGCTACCGTTCGCCGCAGTGAGGAGGGGGCCGTCGAGGTCACCAATGTAGTGGCCTGGCGGAGGCCTGAGAAAAGGCAAGACGCCAGGCAGTGTTTAGTTAGATTCTTTTATTAGGCTGTGAGCTCCTGCCCACAGCGTAGTTCTCCTAGGGATAAGATACGCCTTCCCTTGGCCTGGCTTTTAACCTCTTTCGCCTGTCCGTCACGTAACGAGGGGGCTGACCCAAGGAGTGGCCTGATCCGCCACACTCAATTTGTTCTTCTAAAGTAAATAACCACATTTTCCTACAACATGCTCCTTTTGCTGACATTACTAAATCACTCACTCAAGCTATTAATATCCCTCTGTAAGCTCTTTGTATCTTCTCAACCTGCTTTCCTACCTGTTTTTGTGTCACCTGCAAGTCTATCTGCTGTGCACACGCCTCCTCCTTTCAAGTCAGTTCTTCCTTTGAGGTGCATTTGAACAACCAGAAAACCAGCTATAACGATTGGTGGTCCAAAGACCCAAATGCTGATAGCTGTAATCTCTCACTTCATATCCCTTTGTAGCTTTTGTCTTCACAGCTTGCTTTCTTGCTTATGCTCGTCATCAAATTTAACAGCCATGCTTTTTGATGTCTTCACCCAGGGGGGGATCTTATTGAAACATATAAGATAATTAGGGGATTGGACACATTAGAGGCAGGAAACATGTTCCCAATGTTGGGGGAGTCCAGAACAAGGGGCCACAGTTTAAGAATAAGGGGTAGGCCATTTAGAACGGAGATGAGGAAGAACTTTTTCAGTCAGAGAGTGGTGAAGGTGTGGAATTCTCTGCCTCAGAAGGCAGTGGAGGCCAGTTCGTTGGATGCTTTCAAGAGAGAGCTGGATAGAGCTCTTAAGGATAGCGGAGTGAGGGGGTATGGGGAGAAGGCAGGAACGGGGTACTGATTGAGAGTGATCAGCCATGATCGCATTGAATGGCGGTGCTGGCTCGAAGGGCTGAATGGCCTACTCCTGCACCTATTGTCTATTGTCTATTGTCATTAATATAAATTATGAAATATCGAGGTCCCTATTGTATTCACAGATTTCCTTTAAACATTGCCCTTCTCACCTTAAAGCTACACCCTCTTGCCTTTGATATTTCCACTCTGGGAAAATAGTTTACCCTATCGATGCCTTTCATAATTTTACATATCTCGGCTATTCTGAGAGGAGGCATAAATGGATCATACCTGAATGATCTGACACTGCATCTTGATCCCTCAACCTAATTCACCAGTTCACTTTACCCAGCTCTGCTTTCATGTCCATATTTAAATTTAAGATGCATCATGGACCCATTCTTCTCCCCCTGTGAGTGTAAATTAGAATCATTATTATTGGTGCTGTGAGTGTGTGACATCCCAAACCATGATCTTTGCTTTGAAGTCGAAAACTTCATCTTGTTGCACAAAATCGGACTCCAGCACATTTCTGACGGTTGTTTTGATGGAGACGATGGAGAAGATTGTTAGGGGGGGGGCAGGGTAGAATGGAGATGTGTGAGAAAATAGTTTCTGTGCTGAACCTGCAGCATCTGTGTAATGGGAGTATTCAATGGGAAAGCGGAGCAAGCTTTCCCTGCATCTAACACTACGCTGTACTTGCCCTTGGATTTTACATTACAATGTAGAGATGGTTCTCTTGCAGAAGTAATCCATATTGTGCCAAGGCATGTTTTGCTGTTTTTGCAGGGTGTAGGTGGAATTCATAACATCTATTTTGTTTCCCCTGACTTGTTTGATGGGAATGAGCACCAGAGCTTAAAAGATGTCTAGTCAGTTATATGAATTCTACTGCTTCTCAAGTTTTTTTAGAGTGCAGATAATATACATGGTGACGGTAAATGAAGAACCTCAAACCTCTTTCTCCCCCCCCCCCCCTCCCTCTCTTTCCCCATCTCCTTCAGTCACCTCTTCTCTCTCATGCATACTCACTGTCTTGTTCCTTTGCTCTCCCTCACAGTATCTCCATTTCTGCTTGGCCGTGCCCTCTGGGCTGCCAGTCGATTCACTACAGTTATGACCCCTGAGCTGATTCAGCAGTTTCTACAAGCAACTGTGAGTGGTTTGCATGAGACCCAACCACCATCGGTGCGAATCTCGGCTGTTCGGGCTATCTGGGGGTAAGCTGCAAACTTGACATTTTGTTTTATTTTGAGCTTTTAACATAACCTTCAAAGGTGCATTATGGTTGTCATGGAATCACGCAGCATGGAAATGGGCCCTGCAGCTCAACTCATCCATGCTGACCAAGATAGCCCATCTAAGCTTTTCCCATTTGGCCATGTTTGGCTCATCTCTAAACCCTTCATATCCATGTACCTGTCCAAATGTCTTTTAAATGTTGTAATTGTACCGTCTCAACTACTTCCTTGGCAGCTCATTCTATACACCTGCCACCTCGGTGTTGAAAAGGGGGTTCTTGTTCTTTCCCCCCATAACTTTGTATTATGCTCTCGGGTTGTTGATTCCCCAACCCTGGGGTAAACTGTTCATTCACGCAATCTATTTCCCTCATGATTTTACTCAACGGATCAGACATGCTGTCTAACCTCCTGAGTTGCCCTAGGTTTTTGTGTCTATCTTCGGTTTAAATCGACATTTGCAGTTCCTCCCTCATGATTTTATATGCTTGTATAAGATCACCTTTCAACCTCCTGCCCTGCAGTGAATAAACTCCAAGTCTGCTCAACGACTCTCCTCTAGCTCAAGCCCCCATGGCCAGGCAACGTCCTCATAAATTTTCCCTGTACCCTTTCCAGCTTAATGGCTTCTTTCCTATAGTCCGGAGAACAAAACTGAAAACAATACTTCCAGGTGTGGCCTCACCAGGGCTTGAACGGCTAAGCTATAGGAAAAGGTTAGGCAGGCTGCAACTTCATTCCTTGGAGTGCAGGAGGCTGATAGAATGAATGCACGGTCTTTTGCCCAGGGTAGAGGAATCAAAAATTAGGGTATATGTTTAAGGTGAGAGGGGCAAGGTTTAATATGAACCTGAGGGACATTTTTTTCACTCAGACAATGAGTTTGTGGCAGAGGTGGTAGTTGAGGCAGATGCTATAACAACATTTAAAAGACACAGGCAGGTATGTGGATAGGAAAGGTTTAGAGTGATATAAGCCAAAGTGGGCAAACTACCTTAGATGGGATATTTTGGTCAGCGTGGACAAGTTGGGCGATAGGGCCCTTTTTCAGTGCTGGATGTCTCTTTGATCCACTAATGTCCTGTGTTAAATTCTTTCAAATTTCCCGGGTTCTATAATGGTTCATGCAGATTGGAATGCACTAAATGTAATGATGTTACTTCTGAATGGCGGGGGATTTATTGATCTTTATAGTTAAGGAGTGATCGAACTATACAGCTTCATCCCAACTTGTCCATGCCGACCAAGTTGCTTCACCGAGTTAGTACCTTGGAGGCCCATATCTCGCCAAGCCTTTTCTATCCATGTACTTGCGTAAGTTTATGCTACATTTACACCCACCTCTACCACTTCCTCTAGCATTTCTTTCTATGTCAGCATCACCCTATGAGTGAATAACCTTCCCCGTAGCTCTTCTTTAAGTATTTCCCGTCTCATTGTAAGACTAAACCATATTAGACTCTCCTACCCTGGAGAAACGACTGTGGATATTCACCGTGTCTAGCTATGCCCCTCGTGGAGTCATAGAGTGACACAGTGTGAAAATAGGCCCTTCGGCCCAACTTGCCCACACTGACCAACATGTCCCCGCTACACCAGCCCCACCTGCCTGCGCTTGGTCCATATCCCTCCAAACTTGTCCTATCCATGTACCTGTCCATAACTGTTTCTTAAATGTTGGGGTAGTCCCAGCCTCAACTACCTCATCTGGCAGCTTGTTCCATACACCCACCACCCTTTGTGTGAAAAAGTTACCCCTCCGGTTCCTATTAAATCTTTTCACCTTGAACCGATGTCTTCTGGTCCTAGATTCCCTTACTCTGGGCAAGAGACTCTGTGCATCTACCCGATCTATTTCTCTCATGATTTTGTGCACCTCTGAAAGATCGCATCCTTCTGCGCTCCAAGGAATGAAGACCCAGCCTATTCAACCTTTCCCTATAGCTCACACCATCTATTCCTGGCAACATCCTCGTAAATCTTCTCTGAATCCTTTCAAGCTTGACAATATCTTTCCTATAACATGGTGCCCAGAACTGAACACAATATTCTAAATGCGGTCTCACCAATGTCTTGTACAACTGCAACATGACCTCCCAACTATACTCTATACTCTGGCTGATGAGGGCCAATGTGCCAAAAGCCTTTTCGACCACCTTATCTACCTGCGACTCGAGCTTCAAGGAACCATGCACCTGCACTCTTAGATCCCTCTGCTCTACAACACTCCCCAAAGACCGACCATTCACTGTGTAAGTCTTGCCCTTGTTAGGCGTCCCAAAATGCCACACCTAACACTTTTCTGTGTTAAATTCCATCAACCATTCCTCGGCCCACCTGGCCAATCGATCCCAATCATCTTTCACAACCTGCTGCAATCTTTTACAACTATCTGCAAAACCACCCACTTCTGTATCATCAGCAAACTTGCTAATCTTGCCCTGTATGTTCTCATCCAAATCATTGATGTAGATGACAAACAGTAAAGGGCCCAGCACCAAATGCTGAGGCACACCACTAGTCACAGGCATCCAGTCTGAGAAGCAACCTTCCATCATCACCCTCTGCTTCCTTCCATTGAGCCAATTTGCTGTCCATTCAGCTATCTCTCTTTGGATTTCTTGCGATCTAACTTTCCAGAGAAGCCTACCGTGCGGATGCTTGTGAAATCCATGTATACAACATCTACAGCTCTGCCTCATCGACCTTTTTGGTCACATCTTCAAAAAACTGATTTGTGAGACATGACCTCCCACGTACAAAACCATGCTGATTATCCCTAATCAGTCCTTGTCCATCCAAATGCTTGTATAACCTATCTCTCAGAATACTTTGATTCCTGAGAGGTCCCACTCTCTAGTTACCCTTTTCCCCCTTATGAATTTATAAAATCTTTTGGGTTTGTCCTTGATGCTACCCGCCAGAGCTATCTCCTGGCCCCTTTTTGCACTTCTGATCTTCTTTTTTAGTTTACTCCTTGGCTCCCGAAACTCCTCCAGAGATGCACTTGATCCCAGCTGCCTATACCTGTCCAATGCATCCTTGTTTTTGACCAATGCCTCAATTTCCCTCATCAGCCAAGCCTGCTTTGCCCTTCACTAACAGGGACTTACAGGATTTTGTCAGCACACTTTTAAAAACAAACCACCTGGCCGATGTTCTTTTCCCCTCAAATAATCTGCTTCAGTCAACTTGAGCGAGACCTTCTCTCATACCTTCAAAGTTGGCCTTACCCCAGTTGAGCATTTTAACATGTGGGCCCTCTCTGTCCCTATCCATAACTATCTTAAACCTAATCAAACTGTGGTCACTAGTCCCAAAAGGCTCCTCCACAAACACTTCATTAACCTGCCCTTCCCAATTTTTAAACCAATATGTAGAAGAACCGACTAGAGGACAGGCCATCATACACTGGGTTTTGTGTAATGAGGAAGGATTGTTTAGCTACCTTGTTGTTCAAAGCCCCTTGGGCAATGGTGACCATAATATGGTGGAATTCTGCACTAGGATGGAAAGTGACATGGTTAATTCAGAGACTAGAGACCTGAACCTAAAGATAGGCGACTTTGAAGGTGTGAGATGGGAATTGGCTAGGCAATTGGCAAATAATACTTAAAGGGTTGATGGTGGTGATGCAACGGCAAAGATTTAAAGACTGCATGGATGAACTCCAAAAATTGTTCATCCCTGTCTGGCGAAAAAATGAAGCAGGGCGGCACGGTAGCGCAGCGGTAGAGTTGCTGCTTTACAGCGAATGCAGCGCCGGAGACTCAGGTTCGATCCTGACTACGGGTGCTGCACTGTAAGGAGTTTGTACGTTCTCCCCGTGACCTGCGTGGGTTTACTCCGAGATCTTCGGTTTCCTCCCACACTCCAAAGACGTACAGGTATGTAGGTTAATTGGCTGGGTAAGTGTAAAAATTGGCCCTAGTGGGTGTAGGATAGTGTTAATGTACGGGGATCGCTGGGCGGCACGGACTTGGAGGGCCGAATAGGCCTGTTTCCGGCTGTATAGATATGATATGATATGGAAGGCGGCGGGTCAACCGTAGCTAACGAGGGAAATGAAGGATAGTGTTAAACCCAAGGAAAAGGCATATAAATTGGCCAGAGGAAGTAGCAAACCGGAGGACTGGGAGAAATTTAGAACTCAAAAGAGGAGAACAAAGGGGTTAATTAATTAAGAGGGGAAAAAGAGCATGAAAGAAAGCTTGCGGGGAATATAAAAACTGACCCTAAAAGCTTTAGATATGTAAAAAGGAAAAGATTAGTGAAGACAAATGTAGGTCCCTTACGATCAGAGACATGGGAAACAAAGAAATGGCAGAACAGTTAAACGAGTACTTTGGTTCTGTCTTAACTAAGGAAGACACAAACAATCTCCTAGAAATACTAGTGGACCGAGCGAGGATCTCGTGGGAGGGAGGAACTGAAGGGAATCCACATTAGTCAGGAAATGGTGTTAGGTAAACTGTTGGGACTGAAGGGAGATAAATCCCCAGGGTCTGATGGTCTGCATCCCAGAGTATTCAAGGAGGTGGCCCAAGAAATACATGGATGCATTGGTGATCATTTTCCAATGTTCTCTTGACTCTGGATCAGTTCCTGTGGACTGGAGGGTAGCTAATGTAACCCCACCTTTTAAGAAAGGAGGGGGAGAGAAAAGGAGAAATTATAGACCAGTTAGCCGTACATCGGTAGTGGGGAAGATGCTTTAGTTGGTTGTTAAAAATGTTATAGCAGTGCATTTGGAAAGCAGTGACAGGATCGGTCAAAGTCAGCATGAATTTATGAAGCAGAAATCATGCTTGACTAATCTTCTGGAATTTTTTGAGGATGTAACAAGTAGAATGGATAAGGGAGAGCAATTGGATGTGGTATATGCATATCTGGACGTTCAAAAGGCCTTTGACAAGGTCCCACACAAGAGATTAGTGTGCAAAATTAGAGCTCGGTATCAGGGGTAGAGTATTAACATAGATAGGGAACTGGTTGGCAGACAGGAAGCAAATAGGAGGAATTAGCAGGTCCTTTTCAGAATGACAGGCAGTGACTAGTGGGGTGCCGCAAGGCTTGGTGCTGTTATGTACAATATGCATTAACGATTTAGGCGAGGGAATTAAATGTGACACCTCCAAGTTTGCGGATGACTCAAAGCTGGCTGGCCGTGTGAGCTGCGATGAGGATGCTATGAGACTGCAAGGTGACTTGATAGGTTGGGTGAGTGGGCAGATGCATAGCAGATGCAGTATAATGTGGATAAATGTGAGATGATCCACTTTGGTGGCAAGAACTGGAAGGCAGATTATTATCTGAATGGTGTCGGATTGGGAAAAGGGGAGGTGCAACGAGACCTGGGTGTGCTTGTACATCAGTCACTGAAAGTAAGCACGGTACAGCAGGCAGTGAAGAAAGCTTATGGGATGTTGGCCTTCATTGCGAGACGATTTTGAGTTTAGGAGCAAGGAGGTCCTACTGCACTTGTACAGGGCCCTGGTTGAGACTGCACCTGGAGTATTGTGTGCAATTTTGGTCTCCTAATTTGAGGAAGGACATTATTGCTATTGAGGGAGTGCAACTGTTTCTATTTCATACGGTTGTATTATCACTAAAATTAAACTTTAAAATACTTATTTAGGTCCATGTCCTATTGTTCCATTTTGATAATTGTAACTCATTTTATTAATTAACTTTTTTTCATTTTTTAAATATTTATGGGAAGAGGGCTTTCAACCCCTTGAGTTTCTTTTACTACTATGGAGTCGGTACATAAACTTGCTCATTGTGCTCTTTATCTCGATATCTTGTGTCAAAACACATTTTAATCAGCATATATATTTCTCAGCCTTTAATAAGCCTTAAAAATTGAGATCCAGAATAGTTTTCCCAAAACTGCATCCCAGCGTATATTTTCATCCCTGAATATATTTGCTTTATACATTTGCTTTGTCTTCTGTCTTTAACCAACTTCCAATCCAAGTCACTGGTTACTTCCAATTCATCCTCTTTTTTCTGCTGATAATATTTTATGAATATTTATCATTCACCAACATCCACAGATGTTTCCCAATGCCTCATTTCATTCAGTGCATCAAAAAAAAGTTGGTGAATTGGACATGACCAGCCCAAGAGATGTATTGACTGTTAAGTGCTCAGTTAACATGGAAACAGAAGCCTGAGATTCATAACATTTATTCTGTAGTTTCATTATTGTGTACTTTATTATACATATTTGAGTAGTCAGGTTCTGAGTAATGGGTGGAATTGTTTTTTAATAGATGCATACTTAAGGTACTGGTCTCCATCCAGTGTTATGTAAACTTGTTATATAAATAGTCTATTGTTAAGCAAACAAATGTAGTAGTATAGTCTAATATGTCTGTCTTTCCTTTCCCTCAGGTACTGTGACCAGTTAAAAATTTCAGATTGTACACGAGTATTACAGCCCTTCCTACCCAACATCCTGGATGGTTTGATTCAACTTGCTACTCAATTCAGTTCCGAGGTGCTCACCCTAGTCATGGAGACGTTGTGTGTTGTTTGCACCGTGGATCCTGCCTTCACGACCAGTGTGGAAAATAAAGTCTGTCCTCTTACCATTGCAATCTTCCTCAAGTACAGTAATGGTATGTAGGTCAAAGGCAAATCCAATCTTATGCAGCAAAATCTATCTGTTATTGGACAGTGTAGTGGATTAAGATTTCAGACTTTCAGCATGGAAAATTCAAATTTGTGTTCGTGTTAGTGTGATGCCTATTAAAATCCATCTTCAAAATAAAATTGAAGTAGGAGTTGAACCCCTGGGAACTGGATGGGAGGTGATTATTTTTTGTGTGAATTCCTCAGTTGCATTGTGTTGGTAAGATATTCATTCTATATCGAACACATTATTTGGTGCGGTGAGTGAACCTTAACTGCTGAAATGTATGTAGTCTATGAATAAAGATTTCCAAATGTTTTGCATAGCCAGTGCTGGCAATAATATTCCATTGCTCCACTATCAGTTGGCCATTAACAGATTTAACCAGAATTAATTTGCAAGGTGTATATGAGTGATTTTCTTTAATTGTATTTGTTCACTTCGAATATCCAGATCCAGTGGTCGCATCTCTGGCACAAGATATTTTCAAGGAGCTTGCACAGATCGAAGATTGTCAAGGTCCCATGCAGATGAGGTTAATTCCAACTCTTGTCAGCATCATGCACGCTCCATCTGATAAAATACCATCAGGACTCTGCGCAGTGAGTAGTCCACACAAATTTGTTATTATGTTGATTGAATGCTCCCAGCAAGTGAACTTGGATTGACATTAGTTTCTCTGACCACTTGCAGACTGCTATTGACATACTGACAACTGTAGTGAGAAACACCAAGGTGCCGCTGTCAGAGGTGCTGATCTGTCAGGCATTCCCCGTTGTGGCTCAATGTACTCTGCACACGGATGACAACGCAACCATGCAGGTAGACAGTTGGACATTAATTTAGTGTTGTGCACTTTGACAGTGGGGGTGATTTACTATTGAATCAAAACATAAAAACTGGAGCATTAGCATTGGTTTGGGTTTGAACTAGAGCAATGGAGAGGGTGGAGATGTTTAGGATTGCATACGTAGGGTGATGCAGTGAGAGTAGTTTTAAGATTTATGCAGGGTAAACTTAGTGCAGATTTGATATGCGATTACATGCTCCTATAATATATTCACTGGAAAAATTAGTTAATGTTGTAGATGAGTCAGTGTAATGAAATCTGCCCATCTAAAATGGAACTCTGTTCTTTTACAGAATGGTGGCGAGTGTCTGCGGGCCTATGTGGCTGTAGCAATGGAGCAAATAGCACAGTGGCACGATGAGCAGGGTCATAATGGACTCTGGTATGTCATGCAAGTGGTTAGCCAACTACTAGACCCCCGCACCTCGGAGTATACTGCAGCATTTGTGGGGCGGCTGGTTTCCACTCTCATCACAAAGGCTGGGTCACAGTTGGGCGAGAACCTCGACCAGATACTGCGAGCAATTCTCAGCAAAATGCAGCAAGCAGAGACACTCAGTGTAATGCAGGTGGGAACAGGAACTCTAAAAGATTTGGTGAAGTGTGTTTCTGAGGTGGGACGGGAGGTAGACGCGCTACGGAAGGGTGAAGCACGTTGGAAGGGTGGTGTGGCTCAGGAGGCTGAAGAGCACAAAGGTTTATCTGAGAGAATATGTGATGCATGCAAAGACATGCACAGGGTATGTGAAGGACATGATGCAGTGGTATATATTTCTGCAGTTGGCGTGAATGAAAATATGGGGTCATGAAACAGACTTCTTTCCCTGAGGCTCCGTCTTTGGAACACACTTGATCAAACCAAAATAGCATCAGGCTTTGACTATATTTAAGACAGAGGGAGATGAATGCTGGATAAGGAAGGTGACAAAAGTAAGGGCAGGTGGAGAAGAATTCAGATTTGAATTTGGAATCAGATCTTTTTACATTATAGGTTAGAGGACCTAAATGGCCTACTCCAGTTAATTGGTAGATTCATAGGCTATATTTGTCGAATGTAACTTTCAGTAGATTTCTGGCTATAGAAGGTTGGTTTTAAAAAATCTTTATTTTTCCCTCTCTCTAAAATCCAAAATGATCTCCTTTAATGTCACGTTTCTCACAAGGCATAATGAAATGCAATTCCTTTTGAGCAAACCTTCTCAAAATAATGGGCAGGCATCGTCCTTGTGTCCGACAGTCAGTGTTTGTTGATGGACTCATTAATCGGATGTTCTATCCCCATTTTTGAGCCCAACTTCAATATTTAAATTCTTCTAGCTTGTCTCAATATCTTGAATGGTTGATGTGGTTCAAAACTGGTTTTTAACCGGGAAAAGGATCAAACCAGATTTTAACACAAATCTGAGGATATGGGTTTGAGTGCTTCACTTGGAGATAGAGTAATCTCTTCAGTTGGAGCTGTACGTTTCTGGTGCTTTCACTACAGAGTGTTGTGGAAATATCAGCAATGTATGCGAGGTTAAAATAATGTCAGAGGTTATGGGGAGAAGGCAGGAGAATGGGTTAGGAGGGAGAGATAGATCAGCATCGATTGAATGGTGGAGTAAACGTGATGGGCCGAATGGCCTAATTCCACTCTTATTCCTTATGACGTTATAATGGCTATTTGGTCAACAAGGAAATTGTGAAACACTAGTGGGAGAGTGGAGATGGTGGATTTGGCATAATATCTAACATTAGAGGAAATACAAGGCCTACTCCTGTGTGTTCTTTTTTTTTCTTTCCATGCCCTTCAATGAAGATGCTCATTGTTCTTCTTTCTCTAGTCTCTGATTATGGTGTTTGCACACCTTGTTCACAATCAGTTGGAGCCACTGCTGGAGTTTCTCTGCAGTCTTCCTGGACCCACTGGCAAACCTGCACTGGAGTTCGTTATGTCAGAGTGGACTAGTCGGCAACCTCTCTTCTATGGACAGTACGAGGGCAAAGTCAGGTGTGCTATCAGTTCTGCTTATGGATAGCTTGGCAAATACAGCTGACCTTTGGGAGGTAGCTATGTCTTGGTGATTTGGGGAAGTGTGCAGAATGATGCAAGAGTGACAATAATGGAGACAAACTCCAACTAGTAAAGAAAAGTGTACTTTATGTGCTTCAACAGCAAGAACTCTTGGAAGTAAAGAAAGAAAGCCTGGCATCTGTACTGATCAACAAAATTGTAGCCCTAGAAAGAAATGATGCCATTGAGGTTTCCAAAGACCATTGACTATATGGCTTTGTAAAGATACAAAAGGGAATGTTATGCCTATTGGGCGTGCATTAGGCCACCAAATGGTGGAAAGGCGGGGAGGATATTTCCAGAAACGGTTTTAGAACTTTAGTTTTCTGATGATGAAGGGCTAGGCTGGGATGGTAACAGTATAGAGGGAAAGTTGAGAAAGCAGTCATGAAATGTGCACATTAACTTTATTGATTACTAGATCAAGTGGACCTGTTGGGCCAAAACCTCTGCTGCATTGGTGCAGTTCCTCCTCTCCCTCCCTCCTCCCGCCTTTCCCCTCCTCCCTCCCTCCCTCCCTCCCTCCCCAGGAGATGGATTTAAACTTTAAAATGTGAATAACTTAAAAAATATAACATCAATTGCAATGAAACTTCTTCCATTAGCACCAAAGGGGTGACGGTGAGTAAAGTGGGTCTAAAATTGTCGCGCTATCGTGTACCGTTTTGGCTGTAGTTCAGGAACAAACAAACGAGAGTTTTAGTATAGGGATTCCATTTCCGATTCCATTTCCACCATTTGCCTGATAAGGAAGGAAACTATCCTGGCAGGACCCTTCTTTCATGGCAGGATCCTTCTTTCGACTGATTGTGCAGTGGGTGTCAGTATAGAGAATATTGCATTCCTATAATGTGGTAAGGAATGTAAAGGTTTTCCTCATCTTGTTTTGGGAAATAAAGTTTGAAGAGGTATCAATGGAAGAGCGTAGTGCAAACAGAATGCTAGGAGAATTACTGAAGTTAGGATGAGACCATATCTGAAAATATTCAACTGCGGATGCAATGAATTTCAGTGGGTTGTATATGGGGTTGGCCCAAGTGAGTATAGAGAATATTGCATTCCTATAACGTGGTAAGGAATGTAAAGGTTTTCCTGATTAATGAAAGATTAAAATATGCAGTTAAAACAAGGGTTTATTATAAATAAAGAAACACTGCTGGAGTAACTTTGCGGGTTAGGCGGCAGCATCTCTGGAGTACACGGGTCGGTGATGTTTCGTGGCAGGACCCTTCTTTCGACTGATTGTGGTGTGGGGGGGGGGAGAAAGCTGGATGAGACATGGGGTTAGAATGAAGCCTGGTGAGTGATGGGTAAATAGAGGTGGCAGATGCAGGGTGATTGGCAGATGGTTAGACAAAGGGCAGCGATGAAAAGAGAAAAGGATAGTGACAGAAAAGGAGTAGTGTTAATGTATAAATAATAAAAAAGTGGCGAATGGGTCCAAAAGTACAGGCCTAAAGGGAGCAGAGGAGTCTTCCATGAAACTGGAAAATTAATTCTGACATTTGTGGTCGGGGTCCTTCGTGAAGTTGATGGAATAAGCTTGTTCTGTATCTCGACTGAGCATGCGCAGGTCATAGGTCACAAGGGCTAAAGATTCTCGCCGGCTGATCTGCATGTAAACAAAACTTCGTTTCATCCGTACTTTCCAGTTTTGCTTCGTAGAGGTAAGAAAATACTGCTATAAAAAATATTAATATAAAAAATATTAATATAAAATATATTAATATAAAATATATTAATATAAAATATATTAATATAAAATATTTTAAATTTAAAATATTAATTAATATAAAATAATAATATTTAAAATTAATATGGTTAATTTGTACAAACCTATGACGATTTTGTAGGTTTTATTGCTTTATGCTTCGGTGGATGAGCAAGATCGTTACAATTTTCCTTTGCATTGTAACTGATACCAGAGCTGTTCCTCAAGCACAATGCAAAAGAAAAACAAACGTTTGAGTGAATGAATTGCTGCTTTGTGCGGCCGGTGGCTACAGTCCGGAATGTCAATGGATGACCCAGAGCTGCCAACCATTACATTTTTGCTGTATTATGTTTTTTTGAGATAATTACGGCAGTATGATTTTTCTTAGTAAAGTACGTTTTTTAAAAATTCTGATCGTATGTCCACGTATTTGGGGATCGCTCGCAAGGGCAAAGTGCGTGACGCACGGAGTCGCTCAGGCCGTCTGGAGGACATGGCAGCCTACAGCATACGCTACCAATACATTCCACGGGTACATTCTTACCTTTAAAAAGTTGCCAAAAGGCCAATTTTGTGTGTTGTAAAAATGAGGAAGCTGGAGGATCTGGCGGAGTAAGAGGAACCGGGAGAAGGGCTGCAAGCCCGCGGAAGCAAGAAGCAGCTGGGAAGACGTCTGGCCAGCCGGCGGGAGAAGGGGAAACGCGGCCGGGAAGGGAAGCAGAAGAGCAAGGCAGAGAAGCAGAGTGCCGCCGACTGGGGGGAGAAGAGGAGGAGGAAATGATGGGGTTGAGCGAGCAGGGAAAGGAGCAGTGGGAAGAACCCGAGCCGAGGGGCCTGGAGGGTGTGCAGCAGCAGAAGCAGCGAGTGTTGGAGGTTAGCGACCTGCCTGAGGGCGAAGGGCCCAGGGAGGAAAGGCTCGACGGCCTTGGAGAAGGAGGCGGTGGAAGAGGAGGAGGAGCGGAGTGTCAAGCCTGAAGAGGAAGAGGACCGGGGAGAGGCCGATCGGCAGCGGACGCCGAGCAGCAGCAGAGCGACACCCGACAGGTATATGCCCACCTGTCCCGGGGACCACTCTCACGGCAGCACTGGCTGTGAGGATTGAGCCTGTCAGGTGCCGCTCCTTCAGGTTACAGGTGTTGCAATCGGAAATGCGCAGCGGGGGTGTGATCGAGGGAACAAGACCCAGACAACCGGCCACAGGGAGCCAGCATTAGTGAACACACCCTCTGCTGGCACCGCCATCCCCGAGAGCAGAATAGGGATGAAGAGGAGCGAGTTTTATGCAGAATGAGGGTGAGTTTATGCAGCGCCCATGTCTACTCTGGGCCGTGGCACAAATGACATGGCCTGGGGTGGGAGGGAGCTCTGTAACCTGCAGTGAAGCACCAAGAGTGGGGATTTTTTGACGTGTAAGAAGGAGTTGTAGACGCTGGTTTACACTGAAGATAGACACAAAATGCTGGAGTAACTCAGCGGGAAAGGCAACATCTCCGGAGAGAAGTAATGGCTGAAGTTTCAGGTTGAGACCCTGTAGAGTGATGGGTGATATTATAGGGAGGGTTTGGTCAGACAAACTGCTCTGCTGGATGCTGACCTCTGCAGTTGTCTAATCGCTGCACGAACAGCAGCTTCAAGTTTACTGTGGTCATCCATTGACTACCGCCCGCACAAAGCAGCAATTCATTCACTCAAACGTTCTTTTTCTTTTGCATTGTGCTAGAGGAGCAGCTCCGGTACAAGTTACAATGCAAAAGAAAATCGTAACGATCTCGCTCACTCACCGAAGCATAAAGCAATAAAACCTACAAAATCATAGCAGTTTTGTTCAAATTAACCATAAATACACCTAATTAATATTTTTAAAATCAGTATTTTCTTACCTCTATGAAGCAAAACTGGAAAATACGGATGAAACACAGGTCTGTATACACGCAGCAGATCAGCCAGCGAGAATGTTTAGCTCTTGCGACATATGATCCTCCAACCTCATCCATTGTATCCGCTGTTCCAGATGTCAACTTCTCTACATCGGCGAGACCAAACGCAGGCTCGGCGATCGTTTCGCTCAACACTTTCGCTCAGTCCGCCTTAACCAACCTGATCTCCCGGTGGCTCAGCACTTCAACAACTCCTCCCACTCCCAGTGTGATCTTTCTGTCATGGGCCTCCTCCATTGTCATAGTGAGGCCCACAGCAAATTGGAGGAATAGCATCTCATATTTCACTTGGGCAGCTTACACCTCAGCGGTATGAACATTGATTTCTCTAACCTCAGATAGTTCCTCTGTCCCTCTCTTTCCCCTCCCCCTTCCCAGTTCTTCCACTGACTTCCTGTCTCCATCTACATCCTATCTTTGGCCCGCCCCCTCCCATGACATCAGCCTGAAGAAGGGTCTCGATGCGAAACGTCACCCATTCCTTCTCTCTTGAGATGCTACCTGACCCGCTGTTACTCCAGCATTTTGTGATACCTATGATCTGTGCATGCTCAGTCGAGATACCAAACTCGCTTATAGAAGGGATATCGCTGATCGAAAGGGGTGAGGCAAGAACTTGTATCTGATCTGGAAGTGTTAAATGGTAGACAGTGGAGATTTTATTACTGTAACTCTAGTGCAGGATCGTTTGCCAGCCGATATAGAGAGATGCTCATTGTGTCTAACCTGCAAATGGTTGCAACCACACTGTTCCTGAAATGGAACCCCAGTCCAATTGTTAACCTGGAGCAGTCCAAACGTCAGAGGAAATCCTGTATTAGGACTTTGGCTGTGTCATATTATTCTTGAATGGCTTTAACACCATGTTTCAAAGTTGATCATGACCCAGATTGTGTTTACCCCACAGCACTGTAGCGATGTGCAAGCTCCTGCAGCATGGTATTAACACAGATGACAAGCGACTACAGGATATCATGGTGAAGGGGGAAGAAGTGTTCAATGCTGATGAGGGAATACGAACTCGCTCCAAAGCAGCAAAAAGTAAGAACGTTGAAATTTCACATCAGGTTTTTGAAGGCCACAAACCAACTTTTACAGTTTATCTCTTTATTAATGGCCACAACACTGGAGGAGATTTGCCAGGGTTTTGTCTGGGGTTTCTCTTGTGAGGAGATCGGATAGACTGGGTTTGTTTGGTGGAGTGAAGGTGCCTGAGGCTGATCTGAATGAGATACACAAAAGTCAGGAGGCATTGGTAAGATACATAGTGTGAAACATTTTCCTCTTGTGCCGATGAACAAAAGGGAAGTAGATTTAGAGATTTGAAGATTAATTTTTTCAGCAAGAGGATGGTTGAAATCTGGATAACACTGCCTGAGGTAGGCACTCCAACGGCATTAAGTAGTATTTAGATGACCATTTGAAATGCAAAGGCCAAGAAAGCTATGGGCCAAATGCTTGGAAATGGTATTAGTTTCGAAAGCTACTTGATGGCTGGCACGAATGTGGTTGACTGAAGGGCCTGTTTCTGTGCTGTATGACTTTGATTTTTTTGTACTACAGTCTCTATTTATAAACTGTGATGTTGTTTTAAGTATTGGGCTTAAAATATGAGGAGAAACTGCTTATAAAGTGGAAAACTTTGAGAGAAAATGCAGATGGGTACTGGAATACGGAAAGTACAAAATAATGCAAAACATAATTCTCCAAACGCACAAAAGCAGCAGAACATTTAACTCTTAAACTAACACATCGGGAAATAAAATGACAGGAGCATCTAGGGGCTAGTGGAATCAAGGGATATGGGGAGAAGGCAGGCACGGGTTATTGATTAGGGACGATCAGCCATGATCACAATGACTGGCAGTGCTGGCTCGCAGGGCCGAATGGCCTCCTCCTGCACTATCTTCTATGTTTCATCAATTCATTTACTTTGGTAGAACAAATAGAAAAACGATTTAAGTAACAAACTTTTGCTCAGAGGGACGTACTGGTTCATGAAATTGAAATGGAGACAAAAGAAACTGCGGATGCTGGTTTACAAAAAAACAGTGCTAGGGTATCTGGTATCTGTGTTTGAAGATGATAAGTTGAGACACAAAAGGGTCACAGATGGGGATGTCATACAAATAGGTTTAAAGTATGGGATCGGATCGGTTGTGCCTTTTTTGAATGACACCAGGTAAACCAGTCTGCCCAACAGGTTCAGAAAACTGTGCATTGAGTTGTTTGGATCTGGAATTCATCATTAAAGCAGGCGGCGGCTTCAATAACTGTTGATAGGAAGTAGCATAGAGACCTATACAGGGAATATTATTTGGACAATGTCAAAAGAATAGTGTGAGTCACTAGCTAGTTGGCTCTTTCATAGTGCTGTGGCTTATGATTAATGAAAAAGAACCAGGAGGAAACGAGATGGAGGACTATCTTCGCACAATGATTGGGAGGAAGTAAGTAGGGACTCTTTGGGCTGGGAGTGTGGTTGTTCGACCTTCAGTTTGTTAGTAAATCTGCTCTTGTTCCTGGGGTCCTTGTATACCATGATGAGACCCAAATGCAGTTTAAAGCAAGGAAATTTATCAAGCATTTTTGTCAATTTTCTTCCAATGCAGTGGTATTCTTTACTTGCACCTCAAATTATGTTCCTAGTTCTGCTCATTATAACATCCATTTTACATGTTCTGTTGGATTCAATAGATCCGGAACGATGGACAAATATTCCTCTACTGGTTAAACTCTTCAAGTTGGTGATTGGTGAACTCTCCAGTGTAATGGAAGCAAATATCTCCCGGCAATCCAATACAGCTGAATGGAATCAAGGTAGCTTGGGCATAATTGTCGTCTCCTCCTTTTTCATGTTCCATTTCCATTCCCCCTCTCTCTGGCCCACCGCCATCAATTTAACAATTTGGGTATCCTTCCGCACTGTCTGCATTACCCCCATCCTTCAGCTCTGCCCTGGAGGCTGATGGCCCTTTATCTTGCGTATTTAGATGAAACAAACGACATGTGGGAGGACCAAGATGACAATGATGAAGATGATGATGATGATGATGAAGGACTAGCTGGACAGTTGTTATCAGATCTGCTCAATACAGGGGGAAGCGTTAGATATGGTAAGATGCTCTGTAATAATTTTCACTCATTTCTGATTCATTGAGTTTTGTTATTGTATAGTTTGTGTTTTACTTTTTATCTATTCTACAGTAAATCAATGGTATTCCACCAGTCAACAAAGTCATGCTGTTCTGGTCATTACCTCAACTCCACATTCCCAACTTTAGTTCTGCAAAAGACTCTGTTTACATCTTCATTTGAGAAGAAACTTCCAAAGAATGCAAAGGGACCCAGTCTTAAAATGGGTGAAGTCTTATTTTTAAATACTAACCCCCTGGATTTAGATTCTTCCACTAGAGGGAACATCATGCAGGTAAAAAAAGAGGAGGAGGTTGCTTTTTGATTGCAAAGGATGTTCTTGTGGGGCTCATCCAGTGAGGCTACATGGGTAGAACTTTGACACAGGAAGGAAGTGATCACTGTGGGAATGTATCATGGTCCTCCCAATAGCCAATGAAAATTATCTGACACATACTGCATTCTAGTTTTCATATAGCAGAACATTTTCATTGTAACCAGACGGTCTTTGACTGATCCAGTCTATTTCCAGCCAGAGTCATAAGGTCATAAAGAATAGTAGAATTAAGCCATTCAGCCCATCAAGTCTACTCCGCCATTCAATCATCTCCCTCCTAACCCCATTCTCCTGCCTTCTCCCCATACCTCTGATACCTGTACTAATCAGGAAACTAATCAAGCAAACTTCACATTTTCACAAATATGCATATATTCAGGTTGTTTCAAGTAAATTAAAATGGATGTACGTATTTGATAAAAGCTTCCCTCGCACAGGTTTGTTAAAAATGGTGGATTTTATTTAATGGTTACATTTGTTAGACAATTTTCATAATGATTGATGCTCAGTAAAACTTCAATAATCTGCTATTGAACCATTTGAAAATCTTGATTGTTTGACCTTCCTATCCCTGGGGCTTTCCCCATTCCCATGGGGCTTTCCCCATTCCCATGGGGCTTTCCCCATTCCCATGGGGCTTTCCCCATTCCCATGGGGCTCTCTCCCTCCTGCTGGAACTCTCCCTCTCCCCATACCGCCAGGGCTCCGTCCACCCACACCCCTCCACCCCACCCCTCTCACTCGCTGTGTTAATTGGTAGATTTATCCCCCAACTGCGTTACAACTTAAAAAGTGAACTGAAAGGATATTGAAATATTAATACAAAATAACATTCAATAGTCTTGGAAGTCTGCTGATTTGCTGAGCACGCCAGATTTAAGGAGTTGTGCTGTGTTCTCAAATTAACTGGAACTTGGGTTCAGTTACTAACATCAGATGATGTTTTCAACAGATGATGATTATTACGATGATGATGGTGAAGATGACCCAGACACGCTGAAGGATCCCTTGTATCAAGTTGATTTGCAGGTGATTAGGAATCTCTGAAATAGTTGAGAGTGAATGTTTAATTTCGATGTTTGCCCAGCAGAAATGTTATTCCACAATAATTAGCAGACTAGATTTTTTTCAAATTACAATTTCTCACGTGGAGAAATTTGAGGAGCTTTCCTTTGACTGGAGACACAATAATGAGGATAGCAGAGCCAAATCTGACAGTCATTGGGGAAATCAGTATTCTGGAGCAGTGCCTATCAGAAGATAATGGAAGTAAACTGGCAAAATCTGCTACTGGTTAAAATGGCAGCCAAGGTGTCTGAACAAATATTAAATTTTTATGCCCCAAGGAGACAAATGTGCCTATGTTCGAGAAGTGTCATGGATTGTCAGAGAGAAAGAGAGAGAGAGTTATACAATTGTAAATGGTAAACGGCATAAAACGGTCTCAAGAAGGGTCTCGACCCGAAACGTCACCCATTCCTTCTCTCCAGAGATGCTGCCTGTCCCACTGAGTTACTCCAGCTTTTTCTGTCTATCTTCAGCATAAAACTGAAGGAGGGGATAAAATGTTTATCAAATGTTTTAGTGAAGGAGTTGGGAACAATCTCAGCCCTTCAATGTAAATGAAATTAAAGACATGGCACTGTGTTTAGTGACCAACATCTGCATTTACAATTCACTGGTACCTTGCAGAGTCCTCAGGATGCATTCCCAGGATTGGTAATGGTAATACAATCAGTACTGAAAGGGGTTGTTGTACATAACCACTGTGTTTGCTTTTCTGGGTAACTCTCTGCCCTTCTGATCTCTTCTGGTCCCTCTGCCCTTCGGCTCCAATGTGTTCTCGGGCTGGTGTGGCATTTGCCCTCCCTGCTGAGATCCTTTCATGAATCACTACCTCTTGTTCTCCAGAGGAATCAGTTTTGGAGAATTGCTGGCCTAACTGACACAGATCATTTGATTGGTTTCTCCAGCATAGGTAAATACTTAATATTCAGCACATGGGCGTTGTCTGCGAAAAGAGAAAAGGTTTTCATGTTGGGTCGAAGATTGGAAGGTACTTTGTTCAGGTCTGGGACCTGAAATGTTAACTCTTTCTGTTTACACAGATACAGCCTGAAATCCTGTGTGTTTCCAGCATTGTCCCCTTTTTATTTCAGATTTCCAGCAGTAAGTGTTGGGAGTTGTTACAGTCTTCCCTGCTGCTAGATCTAATGAGGGGATCTCCATTAAAGTTGCGTCAGACTGTTCTGAAACAGGCCCTTCACACCAATTCATCCATGCCGATCAAGATGTCCCATCTAAGCTAGTCCCATTTGCCTGTGTTTGACCCACATTCCTCTAAACCTTTTCTATCTATGTACCTATCCAAATATATTTTATCTGTCTCAACTACATACTCTGGCAGTGGATTCTATATACCAACCAACTTCTGAGTAAAAATGTTGCTCCTCAGGTTCCTATTAAATCTTGCCCCTCTCACCTTAAACCTATGTCTTCTGGATCTTGATTCTCCTACCCTTCTAAAAGACTGTGCATTCACCCTGTCTAATCCCCTCATGATTTTATACACCTCCATATTATCCTGCGCTCCAGAGAATAAAGTCCTAGCCTGCCCAACCGTTCCCTATGGTGCAGCCCCTCAAGTCCTGGCAACATCCTTTTAAATGTTCTCTGCTCTTTCGAGCTTAATTATATCCTTCCGATAGCAGGGTGACCAAAATTGAACACCCTGCTGCAAATCCGGCCTCACCAATGTCACGTACAACTATAACATAATGTTCCAACTTCTATACTCAATACCCTGACTGATGAAGGTCAGTGCACCAAAAGCATTCTTGCCCACCCTATATCTGTGGTGCTACTTGCAGTGAACTATGTACCTATACTAGATTCCTCTGCTCAACAATACTCCCCATGGCCTTACTATTCACTGTGAAGGTTGCTCCCTGTTTTGTCCTCTGAAAATTAAATCCCTGGCACTTATCTGTATTAAAGTCCATTAGGCATTCTTCAGCTCATTTGCCCAGCTGAACAAGATCTGGCTGTAATTTTTGACAGCCTTATTCACTATGTACGATACCACTTATTTTAGTGTCGTCTGCAAACTTGCTATTCATGCCTTATACGTTCTTATCCAAATAGATTATATAAAGTTCAAACAGCAATAGGCCCACCACAGATCCCTGAGGAACGCTACTAATCGCAAATCTGCATCTACATAGGAGTTTCCATAATAATTTCTAAAAGTCTGATGTACACACAAGTTCATTCCTACAAACAGAAAAACTACCCCCGCCCCCCACATGCCCACTTTTAGTAGTTCTTACCAGTCTTGCGTGCATCTTGGTACAATACTCTTGAGATATGCTTACTATATCATGTGATTTGTGTATTTTACGATTTGTGGACAAAATCGACTATATAGAACTAGAAATGAAATCCGTTTGTCATCCTGAGAAGGCTTCAACAGCACAGAAATGAGTCCATCTGCCCACCTTGTATGTGCTGACTAACATGCGCCCATTCACACTAATCCTATTTTTATTTCCCTCATCCCACTTTCTCATTAACTCCTCTTCCCCACCTCCCCCGATTCTACCACTCACACCACACATTGAGCAATTTACAGTGACCAGTTAACCTACTGAACCTGCATCTGATAGGAATGTGAAAGGGAACAGGTGCAGCTGGTGAACCCCATGTGGCCCTATGTTCAAACTCCACACTGACAGAGGTCAGCATTGAACCCAGGTTGGTTGGAGCTGAGAGGCGATGGCTCTTCTATCAGCTGTTCCACATGCTTGTGGTTGGATCACAATTGGAGCACCTCTGCCACTTGTCATCAGAATTTTTCATGCAGCAAATAATAACTTTGCTACAGTAATTTCTAGGTGCAGAATGGAATGTGGGGGCTGGTGTTTGCCATGATTTATGTGGAACGTCCAAAGTAGTAAATGCTCTTTGAGTGCGTGCGCGCGTTTTCATATATATAATAATATATATATATACATGTACACGAACACACTCATTCTGTCTTTTAATTTCAGGCTTATCTAACAGATTACCTCCGGCAGTTTGCGCAACAGCCCTGCTACACACCGTTTTCTGATCACCTTAACGAGAAAGAGAAGAGAGTTTTACGCTCGATAGGCATTTAAGACGAACTGGAAGAGATGCAATTTTCCCATGTCTGCCACGTTGATGACTGACACCAAACTCGGTCATCTTATGAAAGTTCCTACTGTGCAGTTGCTCATTGTATGGGGAGAAAAGATCAGATTTCATCGTAGCCTTTCTTTCATTATGACTCCAAGCAATTGAGCTTCAAAGGCTTAAGAAGGATTAGTTTAATTTACTGAAACACACAGGCCTTTGGGAGTTTCTGCAGCTGTGCTGTGGGGGACTGGACGAAACCTGTGCCGTAAAGTTCTGCAACCTCTCTTGTCTTTGTAAAGTTCTGTCATGGCTCAGTACTATTATATTGGAACATGTGGGGTCATGGGAGCAGGCCTGGTCCAACTCTCCTTTTGTTACAGAACACAAATATTGAGCTGTGTGATGCACTTAAAGAAGTAGAATGAAAATTGAAGCTTTTGCAAAACATTTTGTTTTCCAATTGTTCTGGTATACGGTCTGAGCTATCCTCCCCGACAGTCACTCCTGTTCTGAGGGTGTATATGGAGCTGTGTCTAAGGCATTTCCTGGCAAGTTTTGAGAGATTACAGCTGGGTTAGCTGTGGGATGAGAGCTGCTGTTGTCCAGAATACCGGTTTGTCCGGTTTACATTAAGGGAGGAGATATAAAATAAAACCTGAAGAGGAGTTTAGTGGAAATAAATTATGAGACAGGGTCCAGTAGGAGAGGGGAGGCCGTGTCGGAGTAAGAGCTGAAAGATTAGAAGTAGGTACGGAGGATGAGGCTGTGTGTTCGAACGTGGGGTTGGCTTGTTGCCGTGTATGGGTGGGGAATGTAAGATCATGTGGAGGCAATAAATGTAAAACTGAGAGATAGAGGTGGAAACAGGATTAGATGTGGATGAAAATAGGGGCAATGGGAAAAGACGGATGGGGAAGTTGGCTTGAATGTTTATGTACTATGGTCTAGCTTTATCTGCATCCATGGGACTATTTTGTATTTTTTTGTAATTCTTATGTGATGGATGTTAAACCTAAGGCGTTGAGGACTTCGCTCGTGCAATCATCCAACCCTCGCTGAAATGAAATGAGTATCTCTCACCCAATTCCTGATTAACAGGGGATGTACTGGAACTGGTGGTTTCAGTACATTGTAAACTTGTCGAGTACCTCCTGAGGCACAATTGGAAAGCAGTATGCGTATTCAAGTAGTCTTAGAAGTATTCTCCTCGATGAACCTGGTGCCTACGTTTTAACCTTGATACAGCCTTTTCTGGATGTGACTGCATTAAAAGTCCCAACTAACTAACTGTGCCTGTGTTGCTAAATGCTTCTGTTTGTAACCAAAAGGAAACAGAGCAGCCAGATTTGTGCAAGGAGTTTATTGATTGTTGGGATAGACTAACGGATAGTTTGTTTGCCATCTATAGAAAACTGCTCAACTTATTGACGTCACAAAAACACCTAGAAGAAGCAATGAGTCACTTGTCACCTCAAGCCCATACCGACTTTGAATAAAACTGGCTGATTTTCAATTTCATGTTCCCTTGAATATCTTACATCCTTGATTCCCTCTCAATCCCTGTCTTCTCAGCCACTTCTTCTTAAGACTAGGAATAGAAGAAAAAGAATTGAGACCATCCAGTCACTGAGGGTACCTGCAAGTGCAGACAGATGATGGCTCTGCTGAGGCAGTCCGTTTGTGGATTTTGGGGAGGAGATAGAAGCAGGCAGTGCATGGCTGGGGAATGATAATGTTAGAGGCTGTGGAGGGGAGATCGTCAGATGCTGAGATCAGAAACAGTCTGGTAGATGATGGCCTGATATTCATCTGTGGGGTCATAGTCAAGAGGGTAGGTATGAGGTGACTGAGAGCTGAAGTCTGACCTCGGCATGGTAGAGATCAGCCTGCCAGACTACAACAGCACCTATCCTGTCGGACGCTTCAATAACAATGTTGGGATTGTTGCTGAGAGTGCGGACGGCTGTGTGTTGAACGGGGGAGGTTGTAGAATGTTGTTGGGGAAGCAGAGAATGTCTTTGTACATCAGTCACTGAAAGTAAGCATGCATGTACAGCAGGCAGTGAAGAAAGCAAATGACATGTTGGCCTTCATAGCGAGAGGATTTGAATAAAGGAGCAAGGAGGTCCGACTGCAGTTGTACAGGGCCCTGATGAGACCACACCTGTAACATTGTGCACAGTTCTGCTCTCCTAATTTGAGGACGGACATTCTTGCTATGGAGGGAGTGCAGCATAGGTTCACCAGGTTAATTCCCGGGATGGCAGGACTGACATGAAAGAATGGGTTGACTGGGCTTATATTCACTGGAATTTAGAAGGATGAGAGGCGATCTTATAGAAACAAAATTCTGAAGGGATTGGACAGGCTAGATGCAGGAAAATCATTCCCCATGTTGGGCGAGTCCAGAACCAGGGGTCACAGTTTAAGAAGAATGGGTAGGCCATTTAGGAATGAGATGAGGAAAAACATCTTCACCCAGTGAGTTGTGAATCAGTGGAATTCTCTGCCACAGAAGGCAGTGGAGACCAATTCTTTGGATATTTTCAAGATAGAGTTAGATTTAGCTGTTAGGGCTAAAATTAATCAAGAGATATGGGGGGAAAAGCAGGAAAAGGCTAATGATCTTGGATGATCAGCCATGATCATATTGAATGGTGGTGCTGGCCAAATTACCTACCCCTGCGCCTGTTTTCTATGTAAGTCAAGACAGTTGGAATAAAAAGGTCCAGAGAGTGGAGAAGGGCAGTAGGAGGAAGAACGTTGGAGATGGGAGAAGGGGTTGTCAAAGGGAGTTGAGGGCTTCTTTCCAGAGAAAAAGACCTGGAGACAAGCGACGGAAGCAAAACTACATAATGACGGGTCTGGAAATTGAGGTAAGGCCTCTGATGACTTCAGCATTCGAAAGAGGTCAGGATTTTTGCAGACCCTGAAATTGCAGAATTCAATGTTCATCCCATTGAGTTATAGGGTAACCAAGTGGAAAATGAGGTACTGTTTTTCCAGTTTGTGAGTGGCGTACACCTAGCAGTGAAGGAGGCAGAGGACAGAAAGGTTGGTAGGTAAAGGGGAATTAAAATAGCTTCCTCCAGTAGGCTCCAGCAGAGAGAGTGCATGTGTTTATTGAATTGGTTGCCTGATCTACGCTTGGTTTTGCCGTAGAGGAGGCCACAACGGGAGCAGAATGCAACAGACAAGGTTGGAGGATGTGCAACGAAACCTCCGTCTCGCTGGAAATGGTGTTGGGGTCTCTGAATTAAGATGAGGGAGGAGGTGTAGGGATAGGTGTTGCATCTCCTGCAACTGCAGGAGAAAGTGCCTGGGGAGGGGAAGGGCTCAGTAGATCCATAAATAGAACCTGCTTGCCGAAGCAGACGTCAGTGACTGCAGGTTGTTTAATGTTCTCCACGTGACCTGCGTGGGTTTTCTCCGAGATCTTCGGTTTCCTCCCACACTCCAAAGACGTACAGGTATGTAGGTTAATTGACTGGGTAAATGTAAAAATTGTCCCTAGTGTGTGTAGGATAGTGTTAATGTGCGGGGATCGCTGGGCGGCACGGACTTGGTGGGCCGAAAAGGCCTGTTTCCGCGCTGTATCTGAAATATGAAAAATGTCTGAAGGATCAGAGGTGAATCAGGAAATGATTATGTAATTCAGCAAATGGCATGGGTCTGGGACTCTTGTTCTGAGGAAGCTCCTTTTATCTGAGGATGACTGGCAAGATAAATGTCAGACCAGTAAGGGGGTCTTGGGTCCTGAGGCTGGTGCCTATTTGAGTACTGTCCTCTTTTGAGCAATCATTGGCTGGGATGCTCATAGTTGGTGTGGATGTTGCTCTTCTTTAAAGAGGTTTTGAGAATACGCGTGGCGTGTCCTCCAACCACTTGGTAAACTTGCGAGGATGGAGCTTGGAGTAGTGTCCATAAAGTCAAGTTGTACAATTTGGCTTGCAATTTTCACGTGTAACATGGCCCTCTGCAGGGACAGATTTGCCTGTGAGATGACACTTGTTGGTTTCAGTGCTTTGAGGTATGTTGTAAGCAGTCCATGCCTGAGAAGCATGTGGGACAGCAGGGATCACTAAAGGTGCCTTTCAAGATATGGGAAGTGGTCCTTATTTTATAGGGTCTCGTCGTGGACCAAGTAGGGTGCCTCAAGGGTGTAGGAAGGAACTGCAGATGCTGGTTTAAATTGAAGTTTAGATTAGGTGCCTCAAGTGTTGTGGTTTATATCAACGATTTGGATGAGAATGTGCAAGGCATGATTAGTTTGCAGATGGCACTAAAGTGGGTAATATTGTATGCAGCGACGATGGTTCTCAAGAATTGCAGCAATATCTTGATCAGCTGGGCAAGTGGGCGGAGGAATGATTGAAGGAGGTTAATGCAGATAAGTGCAAGGTGTATTTTGGGAAGTCAAACCAGGGCAGGACTTTTGCTGTGAATAGTAAGGCCCTGAAAAGTGTTTTGGAGCACAGGGATCTAGGAGTGAAGGTATATAGTTTCCTGAAAATTGCATAATTGTTAGAAACGGTAGTCAAGAAGGCTTTGGCTACATTGAGCTTTATCAGTCAGGGTATTGAGTATAGAAGTTGGGATGTTATGTTGAATTTGCACAAGGTAGTACTTAATCTCACAGCAATAGCATCCTTGTCAATTGCCAGCTACTCATTTAGTACATTTTTCAAAGGTATTTTCACCGCCTCAGAATTCCTGATACGTGAACACCAGGTAAACTAGAGTTTAATGTACATCATGATGGGTATGAATACAGACTGCATCACTTAAGCAGTTTGTGAGGTGCTTCTCTTCATTAGGGTGGCACAGCAGTGGAGTTGCTGCCTTGCAGCACCGGAAACCCAGGTTCGATCCCGATTACGGGTCCTGTTTGTACGTTCTCCCCGTGACCGTGTGGGTTTTCTCCAAGATCTTCGGTTTCCTCCCACACTCCAAAGACATACAGGTTTGTCGGTTAATTGGCGCGGTAAATGTAAAAACTATCCCTTGTGTGTAGGATAGCATTAATATGCGGGAATCGCTGGTCGGCACGGACTCGGTGGGCTGAGGAGCCTGTTTCCACGCTGTATCTCTAAACTAAAATAAAAGACTAAGACAGCACTGTTGAAAATGATATACAATGTTGGTTGTGTTCTTACTCAGAATATACAGAGCACTTCCTTCTTGTAGCCATGAAGAAAGCATAGTTGAATGTCAGAAATGGCATCACTCATAATATTCCTAGCTTCCAACTAATCAAATAATTTGTAGTTTGGTGAACTGAGAGATTCACATATGCAGTAATCCTGCTTCAGTTGAGAAATGTTAGCACTTTGCAAGATGTTGCTGTTCTAGTCCCTGAAAGTCAGGATTTTGGCATTTACCACCAGTGAGAACTGAAGGCTTCTTTACTGCCAGTTTTTCTCAATGTTTGAATCTCCCTCAAAATGAAGCAGAATCTGTGAGATATTCTTAGTATCTTCCTTTTATATCAAGAATAATACGGCATCCTTTAAACTCTTCATCATAAAGGACGATGTTGCTTTGGTCAGGACATTCCAAATGTGGTATATAGTACTCCACTCTTCTGGAAGTTTATTTCAAAGTGTCAACACCATCTCAAAATGCATGATGATAACTGCTGCTGAATGAGTATAGGTGGCGGACCACAGATAATGGTTGTAGGCTTGCCTTGCATTTGGTGATGTGGATGAAGGGCCGCCTCTAAACAGTGTGGTGTAAACTGCTAGTGGTGAACCAGCAATAGTTAACTAAAGTAATGATGGACACTAAATGCAAAAATGCATCCATAAGAGCTTAGCATCTAGGGTGGCCTTAATCAGTGGGCCTGAGCATACCCTCCCGGTGTGGTCAGGTATTGCCACTGCTGGAACCACTGTGGTTGGGTAATTCTTAAAGAAGTTTTATTTTTTTTAATGATATGGATGTGGTTACAATGTTAAGAATAAATGCAATAGTTGTAAATACATTACCTTTTCTCTTTGTCCAGTCAACCCATATAACATGGAATGGTATAGCACAGACTCTATGGCCCATTGACCATGAGGCCAATCTAAACTTGTCCCGTCTGTCTGCTCATGAGCTACGTCCCTCCATTGCCTGCCTGTTCATGTGTCTGTCTAAATGTCTATTAAACATTCCTGTCAGATCTGCTTCCATCATCTCCTCTGGCTGAGGGTTCCAATTACTTACTACTCTGCAAAAAACCTGCTTCAAAAAGCTCTTTAATCTTTCCTTCTCTGACCTTTAACCTATGCCCTCTGGTGTATGACATTAAACTTCATCTGCTACTTATCTGCCCAAATCAGCTGATCAACATCCTGCTGTATTCCTTGACAATCTTTCCAGCTATCTGCAACTGCACCAATTTGCATGTTACCTGCAAAGTTACTAATTAGATCACATACATTTTGCAAATTATGAATAAATATCACAAGAAGGTCTCACTCACCACTGCTCTTTGAGGAACACCAATGGTCACCAACTTCCAATCAGTGCCGAGGCCGTTAGTAGTCAGTCAGAAAAGTGCATAACTCCAAGCTCGTCAGGAAGGCAGGATAGAAGTGCACCTGGATTGGTTGATCAATTAACGTAGAAGTTTGGTAAATTGGCCAATTAAGCAATTGAGTGACTGATATAAGCAAGACTGGCACAAGGGGTGCAGCCCTGTTGAGGGAAGTGCCCTGTGAGAAAAGTGCGAGTCTTTGGCTGCGAGTCTTTGGCTGCGAGGAGGCTGAGGTGAGAAGGTTACGCTTGTTTTTTAGCCTGAATTGTTTTTTGACACTAAAATAATGGCGGACAAGTTGGTGCAGTGTGTTTCCTGCAGGATGTGGGAAGGTAGGGACACTGCTGGCGCGTCTGGGAGCTACACCTGCAAGAACTGTGTCCAGGTGCGGCTCCTGAATGGACGTGTGGCAGAGTTGGAAAAGCAGCTGGATGACCTGAGGGCCATCCGGGAATGCGGGAGTTTCCTGGACAGGACCTACTGTGAGGCTGTCACGCCAAGGGTCCAGGTCGAGCGAAGGTGGGAGAGTGTTTCGGGGGGAGCGAACGTGGACTACAGGAGACCCCGGTGGCTATGCCAATTGCAAACAGGTACACCCTCTTGGGAACTGTCGGGGCAGAAGATGCTTCCAGTCCGAGCGGCAGACGTTTTGGCAGATCTAACCCAGGCAAGGAAACTCGACCGGGGAGACCGAAGTCAGGAAGAGCCATAGTAGTGGGTGACTCCATTGTCCGAGGTACGGACAGTAGGTTCTGCGGCGGCAGGCGGGTCTCGAGGATGGTCTGTTGCCTCCCTGGCGCCAGGGTTCAAGACATCACGGACCGGCTTCAGAACATCCTAGCGAGGGAAGGCGATCAACCGGAAGTAGTTGTGCATGTGGGCACGAATGACGTCGGGAGGAAGAGGAAGGAGATACTGCAACGTGAGTTTAGAGAGTTAGGAAGAAGACTGAGAAGTAGGACGTCGAAGGTGGTTATCTCTGTACTGCTACCTGTACCTCGTGCTGGTGAGGGCAGGAATAGAGAGATCGGGGATATGAGTGTTTGGCTGAGGGGCTGGTGCAGGGAGCAGGGATTTGGATTTCTAGACCACTGGGATCTCTTCTGGGGTAGGGATGACCTGTACAAAAGGGACGGGTTACACCTTAACAGCAGGGGGACCAACATTCTGGCAGGTAGGTTTGCTAGTGCTACAAGTGTGGCTTTAAACTAAGTAGTGGGGGGGGGGGGGGAGGGGGGGTGGGGGAGTGGTTGACAAACTGGGAATATGAAGATGGAGTTAAAGGGGAAGCGAATAGAGGAGAAATTGCAAAGGACTCGAATAAATGGGATGGGAAGTTCTAGAAGGGATAAGAGAGTAAGGTCAGGGCCAATTGTGACCGGTGTGAGAGGGGAGGTGAATACCGAAATTAAAGTGTTGTATTTAAATGCGCGAAGTATAAAAAATAAAGTGGATGAGCTTGAGGCTGTTAGACATTGGCAAGTATGATGCCAATATTCAGGGGTACACAACATATAGAAAACACAGACAGGTGGGCAGAGAGGGTGGGGTCGCTCTGTTGCAGAGGAATGATATTCACTCCCTTGCGAGACATAGAATCAGGAGATGTAGAATCAGTATGGATAGAAATGAGGAATTGTAAGGGTAAAAAGACCCTAATGGGAGTTATCTACAGGCCCCCAAACAGTAGCCTCGACATAGGGTGCAAGTTGAATTAGGAGCTAAAATTGGCATGTCGCAAATGTAATGCTACGGTGGTTATGGGAGATTTCAACATGCAGGTAGACTGGGAAAATCAGGTTGGTAATGGACCCCAGGAAAGAGAGTTTGTGGAGTGTCTCCAAGATGGATTCTTAGAACAGCTTGTACTGGAGCCTACCAGGGAGAAGGCAATTCTGGATTTAGTGTTGTGTAATGAACCTGATCTGACAAGGGGACTCAAGGTAAAAGAGCCATTAGGAGGCAGTGATCACAATATGATAAGTTTTACTCTACAAATTGAGAGGGTGAAGGGAAAATCAGAAGTGTCAGTATTACAGTATAGCAAAGGGGATTACAGAGGCATGAGGCAGGAGCTGGCCAGAATTAACTGGAAGGAGGCCCTAGCAGGGAAGACGGTGGAACAGCAATGGCAGGTATTCCTGGGAATAATGCAGCAGCTGCAGGATCAATTTATCGCAAAGAGGAGGGAAGATTCTAAGGGGAGTAAGAGGCACCCGTGGCTGACAAGGGAAGTCAAGGACAGCATAAAAATAAAAGAAGTACAACAAAGCAAAAAAGAGTGGGAAGCCAGAGGATTGGGACTTTTAAAGAGCAACAGAAGATGACTAAGAAGGCAATACGGGGAGAAAAGATGAGGTATGAGGGTAAACTAGCCAATAATATAAAGGAGGATAGTAAAAGCTTTTTTAGGTATGTAAAGAGGAAAAAAATAGTCAAGGCAAATGTGGGTCCCTTGAAGACAGAAGCAGGGGAATTTATTATGGGGAACAAGGAAATGGCAGACGAGTTGAACCGGTACTTTGGATCTGTCTTCACTAAGGAAGATACAAGCAATCTCCCAGATGTTCTAGTGGCAAGAGATCCTAGGGTGACGGAGGAACTGGAGGAAATCCACATTAGGCAGGAAATGGTGTTGGGTACACTGATCGGACTGAAGGCTGATAAATCCCCAGGGCCTGATGGTCTGCATCCCAGAATACTTAAGGAGGTGGCGCTAGAAAATGTGGATGCATTGGTGATCATTTTCCAATGTTCTATAGATTCAGGATCAGTGCCTGTGGATTGGAGAATAAAAGACGAAATTGCGGAGCATTTGGATAGTAGTAATAGGATCGTTCCGAGTCAGCATGGATTTACAAAGGGGAAATCATGCTTGACTAATCTTCTGGAATTCTTTGAGGATGTAACTAGGAAAATTGACAGGGGAGAGCCGGTGGATGTGGTGTACCTTGACTTTCAGAAAGCCTTCGACAATGTTCCACATAGGAGATTAGTGGGCAAAATTAGAGCACATGGTATTGGAGGTAGGGTACTGACATGGATAGAAAATTGGTTGACAGATAGAAAGCAAAGAGTGGGGATAAATTCGTCCCTTTCAGAATGGCAGGCAGTAACTAGTGGGATACCGCAAGGCTCGGTGCTGGGACCGCAGCTATTTACAATGTACATTAATGACTTGGATGAAGTGATTAAAAGTACCATTAGTAAATTTGCAGATGATACAAAGCTGGGTGGTAGTGTGAACTGTCAGGAAGATGCTATGAGGTTGCAGGGTGACTTGGACAGGTTGTGTGAGTGGGCGGATGCATGGCAGATGCAGTTTAATGTGGATAAGTGTGAGGTTATCCACTTTGGTGGTAAGAATAGGAAGGCAGAGTATTATCTGAATGGTCAAGTTAGGAAAAGGGGACGTACAACGAGATCTGGGTGTCCTAATTCATCAGTTACTGAAAGTAAGCATGCAGGTGCAGCAGGCAGTGAAGAAAGCCAATGGAATGTTGGCCTTCATAACAAGAGGAGTTGAGTATAGGAGCAAAGAGGTCCTTCTGCAGTTGTACAGGGTCCTAGTGAGATCGCACCTAGAGTACTGTGTGCAATTTTGGTCTCCAAATTTGAGGAAGGATATTCTTGCTATTGAGGGCGTGCAGCATAGGTTTACTAGGTTAATTGCCGGAATGGCGGGACTGTCATATGTTGAAAGACTGAAGCGACTAGGCTTGTATACACTGGAATTTAGAAGGACGAAACGTATAAGATTATTAAGGGGTTGGACACGTTAGAGGCAGGAAACATGTTCCCAATGTTGGGGGAGTCCTGAACAAGGGGCCACAGTTTAAGAATAAGGGGTAGGCCATTTAGAACTGAGATGAGGAAAAACGTTTTCAGTCAGAGAGTTGTGAATCTGTGGAATTCTCTGCCTCAGAAGGCAGTGGTGGCCAATTCTCTGAATGCATTCAAGAGAGAGCTAGATAGAGCTCTTAAGGATAGTGGAGTCAGGGGGTATGGGGAGAAGGCAGGAACGGGGTACTGATAGAGAATGATCAGCCATGATTACATTGAATGGCTCGAAGGGCCGAATGGCCTCCTCCTGCACCTATGGTCTATTGCCTAAATTCCCTTCCACGCTGTCTTCTATGGCCAAGTCAATTATGGATCCAATTTACCAAGTCACCATGGATCTAATGTGACTTTTTCTTCTCGACCAGTCTACATTGCCAAATGCTATTAAGTCTGTATAGACAACATCCACACCTTATCTGATCAATCATCTTCAGGGAAAAGACGTTCCGTGCTGACCACTGCCTGATGGACTTGTGGTCAAAGGTGTTGGTCCGGAAGAACCTTTCCACGAGCGACATTTGCCGCACCATCTGTCGCTCGTGGAAAGGTTCTTCTGGACCAACACCTTTGATCACAAGTCCATCGGGCAGTGGTCAGCACGGAACGTCCTGCAGGCACTGCAGGGGAATGACTCCATGGATCCTGTGGCGTGGTTCCCAGAGCAGACTGCCCAGCTTGTCTGGCAAAATGCCTCATCGCCAGAACTCACCAACAAGCACCAAGACCTGGCTTGGCTAGCAGTGAGGGGAGCCCTCCCAGTCAGATCCTTCCTGCACCGCCGGAACCTCACTACCGGCGCACGCTGCCTTCGGGACGGCTGCTACGAAGATGAGATGATGGCCCACCTCTTCACAGAGTGTGGATTTGCAAAGAGAGTCTGGAGAGGTCTGCAGGGGTCCCTGTCACGATTCATTCCGAGCAGCTCCGTCACAGAGGACTCTGTTCCCAGGGACGCATTCGGAGACTGACATCGAGTGCTGCTGGAAGGTCATCAACTCGGTGAAAGACGCTCTTTGGTCTGCTCGGGCTTTGTTGACCTCCCAGCGGAGCGAGCTGTCCGTCAAGGAATGTTGCCGACTGGCCCGCTGCAGACTGCAGGAGTACGTGCTGAGGGACTCACTGAAGCTTGGTGCAGCCAACGCCAAGGCCCTGTGGGGGAGGACCACAGTCTGGGGTCCTTCCGCTGCTGGACATGGGGGGCAGGGTGTGGTGGAGACGCCCCTCCAAATAAGGGATACTGTGTAAAGGTGTGTAAATGTAAGTAAATGTCTGTAAATTTGGAAGTGAATGCCTGTATCGAATGTGTAACCTCCGGAAATGTCAGATGGGTTTGTTAAAAAAGATGTTTTGTAAGCGATATTTATTACTTGAATAAAGTATTTTTTGATATAAAAAAAGATCTTCAGGGAAAAGACGGTTGCCCACCTCTTCACAGAGTGAGGATTTGTTGCCGACTGGCCCGCTGCAGACTGCAGGAGTATGTGCGGAGGGACCTACTGAAGCTTGGTGCAGCCAACCCCAAGGCTCTGTGGGGGAGTACCACAGTCTAGGGTACTTCCGCTGCTGGACATGGGGGGCAGGGTGTGGTGGGGAGAGACGCCTCTCCAAATAAGGGATACTGTGTAAATTTGGAAATGAATATCTGCATTGAATGTGTAACCTCCGGAAATGTCGGATGTGGTTTTTGAAAAAATATGTTTTGTAAATATTTATCTTCAGGGAAAATGACTCCATGGGTCCTGTGGCGTGGTTCCCAGAGCAGACTTGCCCAGCTTGTCTGGCAAAATGCCTTATCGCCAGAACTCACCAACAAGCACCAAGACCTAGCTTGGCTGGCGGTGAGGGGAGCCCTCCCAGTCAGATCCTTCCTGCACCGTCGGAACCTCACTACCAGCGCACGCTGCCCTCGGGACGGCTGCTATGGAGAGGAGACGGTTGCCCACCTCTGCACAGAGTGTGGATTTGCCAAGAGAGTCTGGAGAGGTTTGCAGGGGTCCCTGTCACGATTTATTCCGAGCAGCTCCGTCACAGAGGACTCTGATCTACGGACTGTTCCCAAGGGACGCACTCAGAGACTGACATCGAGTGCTGCTGGAAGATCATCAACACGGTGAAAGACGCTCTTTGGTCTGCCCGAGTTTTGTTGACCTCCCAGCGGAGCGAGCTGTCCGTCGGGGAATGTTGCCGACTGGCCCGCTGCAGACTGCAGGAGTATGTGCTGAGGGACGCACTGAAGCTTGGTGCAGCCAACGCCAAGGTTCTGTGGAGGAGGACCACAGTCTAGGGTCCTGGACATGGAGGGCAGGGTGTGATGGAGACGCCCCTTCAAATAAGGGAAGGGATTCTGTGTAAATTTGTATAAATTTGGCGATGAATATATGTATTGAATGGAAAACCTCTGGGAATGTCAGATGGAGTTTTGAAAAGAAAATGGTTTGTAAATATTTATTTCTGGAATAAAGTATTTTTTGATATTTAAAACAAAAATCTTCGTAATTTCCTCAAATCAATCAAATTTGTGAGTTCTCTGCATATCACCCTCACTCCGCATACTGGCCCCCAAAATATTGTATTCTCTGAGCCCATATATTGCCCTCTGTCCTATCCATTATATTTTTTCCTACCTCTAATCCCATTTATCGTCCTTTCTCAGTGTATTGTTCTCCCTCTCCATGTCCTCTCCTCTGTACTTCGCCGATTTAGTGTTCAGTTCTCGACATAATGCTCTCTGCATTTAATTACTTCAATGGTGCTCTCTCCCTTTGTGCAGTCCCTTGTATGTTGCCCTCTTTCTATGCTCGATTCCTTGTGTATTGATTCTCTTGGGTCCAACCCTCTGTACATTGGCCTCCTTCTCTATCCAGTTACCTTTACATTGCCCTGTGTCTGTACATGGTCCATCCCCTTGTATTGCCCACACTCTGTATCTTGTAACAAGTACATCATGGGTCTCGTATGATGTATCTCTGTAGCTCCCTGTGAATTAATCATCTCTGACTAATTATTTGTAAATCACCCTCTCCCTCTCCCTCTCCCTCTCCCTCTCCCTCTCCCTCTCCCTCTCCCTCTCCCTCTCCCTCTCCCTCTCCCTCTCCCTCTCCCTCTCCCTCTCCCTCTCCCTCTCCCTCTCCCTCTCCCTCTCCCTCTCCCTCTCCCTCTCCCTCTCCCTCTCCCTCTCCCTCTCCCTCTCCCTCTCCCTCTCCCTCTCCCTCTCCCTCTCCCTCTCCCTCTCCCTCTCCCTCTCCCTCTCTCTCTCTCTCTCTCTCTCTCTCTCCCTCCCTCTCTCCCCCCTCTCTCCCCCCCTCTCTCCCCCCTCTCTCCTCTCCCCCTCTCTCCTCTCTCTCTCTCTCTCTCTCTCTCTCTCTCTCTCTCTCTCTCTCTCTCTCTCTCTCTCTCTCTCTCTCTCTCTCTCTCTCTCTCTCTCTCTCTCTGTCTCTCTCTGCCTCTCTCTTTCTTTTTCTCCCCCCCCCCATATCTTTGTCTATTCCCTGCCTCTGTGTCTAATACCCCTCAATATTGGTAGTAAGATTGAGAAAGCCATATGTCACAGCTGCCTGGTCTGTCCCTCGGTTGATTTTTACTTTCCATTTTTCAGCTGATTCACACCTATTCTAGTCGAGTTTATTATCATATTTATCATATGCATAAGTATAGTGAGGCGCAGGTGCAATGAAAATCTTTCTTGCAGCAGTATGATAGGTACTGACTCAGACAACACAGTCATAAATTATACCTAAATTAGACATTATGCAAGAAAGTGGAGAAGAAAAGACTGCAAAAACAATATATTAGTGCAAAATCAATTAGAAACCAAGTCCACAGCAGTAAACTAGGTAGGCTGTCATGTTGTGCTCGGAGGTAGGATTAGGGTTGTGCAGGTTATTTTGAGAGTTTCGAGTAGGATGGTAACTGTTCCTAAATCTGATGGTGTGAGACTTCAGGCTTCTGTTCGTCCTGCCCGATGGTAGCAGTGAGAAGGAAGCATGGCCTGGAGGATGCCCACATGTCTACATTCTTTTCCTCCTCGGTTTAAATGTACTCTAAGACTGAGCATCCACAGCCCCCGGGTACAGAATTTAAAAGGTGTATCTTTTGTGTGTAAGAATTTTTCTTTGATTTCATCGGAAATTTTAGCAAATTGTCCCTGGTCACTTCTATGCGGTTCCAGGCTCTGATTAAAGAACACATTGGGAATCGATGAATGACAAAAGATGCGGTCATGCAAAATCCCCTTTGCCTAGTGGCTCCAGCCTGAATTATTAACATTTTGTATTTTTAGATGGGTTTTCAGTATCTGAGGTACTTTACTGTTCTGGTCCAGTCTCTCAGTTTCCCTTGCATTGTTTAGTCCATTGTAGCTTGTCCTCTCTGTATTTCTTCCCCTCGCTATTTCCTCCTTTTTTTGTTGTTTACAGCTTCATCTTTAATGTTGTTTAGTAGAGTATTGAGTTATGTTGAAACACTCTTTAAAATATGTGACTTGATCTGCAACTGACCCTTTAAGCTCAAGCGTCAATTTTCCGTAACTGAGTATTACTTACAGCAGGCGATCGCACACCTCCCCACAGCTTGTAAATATTTTACTGCTCCTGATAGCAGACTCTTGCTTGCTTTCACTTATCTAGCTCTTTATTCTCAGACCCGTCTGACTATCAGGTTTGCTGCGGATGTATTGCTGACACATTTAGAACGATGCAATGTTCTGTTTCCCCTCATCTTGATGTTAGATGGGATTACTAAATTGGATATAGAATTTCAGAATTAAAGAATGTTTAGGCATGGATGAAGAAAAGAAATCAACCTGTGATATGCATGCTTAGCATCCAACTTTGCTCTGATTCCAGATTTGTGTTCTGACATCTGAGTGGACGCCTTACCAAAAGGTTTCATTGAATGATGTCATGGTTGGAATGATTGATTGTACTACTGCCCTGAACGAGTATACCAGTGGAAAATGACAGCAGGTTTCAACTTCTTGTAAACTGACCTGCGTTTCCAAAAGGTAACCGAGGCCTCTCAACCTCAATGGGGTTCAGAACTACACCTTGACCACTACTTTTATTCTGATTTCTGTCATATTGCTCCTGTGGTGAATGAGTGCAGGTCAGGTCAGCCCCAATCTCCCTTCTGGCATCTGACCTATATCCAGCCTGTTGAACACAGCCATCCATTCTTCCTCGAAACATAAGGTGCTGGAGGAACTCAGTGGAGGGAATGGATAGGTGTGGTTTTGGGTCTGAACCTTTCTTCAGATTGGGTCCTGACTCGAAATGTCGCCTATCCATTCCCTCCACAGATGCTGCCTGTCCCACTGAGTTCCACTGGCACGTGTTTTGCTCAAAAGTCCGGCATCTGAAGATCATGTGATGGGAGCAGAATTAGGCCATTCGGCCCACCAAGTCTACTCCGCCATTCAATCATGGCTGATCTATCTCTTCCTCCTAACCCCATTCTCCTGCCTTCTCCCCATAATTTCTGCCACCCGTACTAATCAAGAGTCCATCTCTGCCTTAAATATATCCACTGACATTACCTCCACAGCCTTCTGTGGCAAAGAATTCTACAGATTCACCACCCTCTGACTTAAGAAAGTCCTCCTCCTTCCTAAAAGAACGTCCTTTAATTCTGAGGCTATGACCTTTAGACCTAGGCTCTCCCATTACTGGAAACATTTCTCTGCATCCACTATATTCAACCCTTCACTATTCTATACGTTTCAATGAGGGTTCCTCCTCATTCTTCTAATCTCCAGCGAGTATAGGCCCAGTGCCATCAAACGCTCATCGTATGTTAACCTACTCATTCTTGGGATCATTCTTGTAAACCACCTCTGGACGCTCTCCAGAGCCAGCACATTCTTCCTCCGATATGGTGCCCAAAATTGCTCTCAATATTCCAAATGCAGCCTGACCAGCTGGTCCATCTGGTGCAGGTAACTTATCCACCTTCAGCCCTTTCGACTTGCCAAGCACCTTCTCCCTAGTAATAACCACTCCATTAACTTTCACCCCCTGACTCTCTTGAATTTCAGGCACATTGCTGGTGTCTTCCACTGTGAAGACTGATGCAAAAAAGTTATTCAGCTCCTCTGCCTTTGTTCCCCATTATCATTTCTGCATTATTTTCCAGTGGTCCAACATCCACTCTTGCCTCTTTCTTACTCTTTCTTTTACTGAAGAAACCCTTGCAATCTTTTATATTATTAGCTAGCTTTTATATTATTAGCTAGCTTACCTTCGTATTTCATATTTTCTCCCCATATTGCCTTTTTAGTTGCCTTCTGTTCTTTAAAAGCTTCCAATTCCTGTTATATGCCTTCTCTTTTTGTTTTATACTATCCTTGACTTTTCTTGTCAGCCACTGTCGCGTCTTTCTCCCCCTAGAATCTTTCTTCATCTTTCCAATGAAAAGATTCTGCATCTTCCAAATTAGTCCCAGAAATTCCTGCCATTGCTGTTCCACCGTCATCCTCTCTCATGCCTCTGTCACCCCCTTTACTCAGCTGCAAAACCGACACATCCGATTTCACCTTCTCCCTCTCAAATTGCAGATTAAAACTTATCATGTTGTGGCCGCTACCTCCTAGTGGTTCCTTTACCTTGAGTTCCCTTATCAAATCTGATTCATTACACAAAACTAAATCCAGAATTGCCTTTTCCCTGGTGGGTTCCCCTACAAACTGCTCTAAGAATCTATCTCGGAGGCACTCTAAAAATTCCTTTCTTGGGGTCCAGTACCAACCTGATTTTCCCAGTCTACCTGCATATTGAAATCTCCCATTACCACCGTATCATTGCCTTTCTTACATGACAATTGTATCTGCTGATGTAACTTGTCTCCTATATCCTGGCTATTGTTTGGGGGCCTGTAAATAACTCCCATTAGGGTCTTTTTACCCTTACAATTTCTCAGCTTTTAAGTTCTGAAGTTCTTTGTGTATCCATTCTCACTTGCCATAGGCACATCTCCCTCCCTGGTCACTGATATAGAGTTTCTCTTTGAGAGTGTCACCACCAATTCACTGAATATATCACTCCTCATGACCATTTCCCTCTTTGGCCTTCAGCTCCACTTGTCCACCTAGCCACCAGCTCCATCACTTCGAATGGTCACTGCCCCTCACATCAACACTGATAATTCCTGCCTCTTAGGCCTTCACACCTTTCCTTCATTCTGATCATGTCCTTCACGGTCAAACTCACTCCATCTCCCTGGTCATTGTCCTTTCTTCTTCCTGTCTTCAGATGGCATTGCATTCCTTAAAAATTCACCTTCACTTCTCTACCTGTGGCTACTCCGAGCCTGCCAGCTAGTACTGCCCACTGATCTTTCTTATACATTCACTGTCAGGGCCAGAGTGTCGCTGTCATGACCAGCATTTAATCACCATCTCTGATTGCCCCTGAAAAAGTGGTGTGCAATGCCTTCTGGAGAAGTGCCTTCTAATTCTCAGTATAGTTCATTTAGCATTTGTGCTTTGATTCTAAACCTGTCACATTATATTCTGCACTCTTTATTTGCACACTACTTGTACTCGTGTACAGTAAATTCTGCCTGAATAGTACGCAAGACAAAGTTTTTCACTGTATCTCAATACACATGACTATAATAAACCAATCCCAAAACCAGTAATTTAATATAAACTATGAAGCATTGAATAACCTTAGTAGCTGTTTCTTACACCTGTTCTCTGCTATCTATTCTGCTATTTGTTTCCTTCTTGGATCACTAATCTGAAACACAGCCTGATGATAAGGTTGTGGATGGATTACTCTGATATAATGTACAGCCTGAGGAGAGGGAGTGATTTTTATGATCAGACTGGCAATGCAGGCAATGGTGGATTACACTGATCTATTGCTCATCTAGAAATGGGGAATGTGATTGACTGGGGAAGGGTGATTGGTCACGTTGATTTGAAATTCAGCTGATAAATTACCAAGGTCTCCTACACCCCTGCTGATGGAAAGGGTGAAGGATCACCCTGATTTTGTAACCTGGTAAAGTGTATGGGAATGGATTATTTTGCTCTCCCACTCGAACCGGCAATGGGTAGGAGCAGATTGCCAAGCAATTGAAATTATCTAATATGTGCCTGGTAATGGGGAGGCTAAAGGATTGCAATGATTTGATGATACTCAGACTGTCCGTACAGATGCTGGTGGATCATCTTGCAAAGCGTGGTGTCGTGAGTTAACTACTCTGGTCTCTCATATGGCCAGAGATGGTGATGGACCACACAGCAGGATATGGAAATTTGATGGATCACACAGATCTGATAAACTCCTGGTGATGTGAAGATTGATGGATTTCTCTTATCTAATATGCAACCTTGTAAGGGGGAGGACAATGGATTGTGTTCACCTTACAGCATTGGTAGATCACTGATTACCCACACACCATAGAGATGGATCACTGATTCCCCCACCCAGTCCAGCCTGTGGGGTAATGATACACCAGTTGGATCATACACACCTGATGCTGAAAGACATGATAGAACTTGCTGGTCTTTCACAAAATGTGCAATGGGCTGGAATGAGTCTGGCTGCTGAGTTTAAAGTGTAGATGAGCATGGGGCCAAGTTGAAGCAGCTACAAACTCTTATCTCTCTCCCAGCTCACTAACAATGACTGATCCCATCCCTTTCATTGACCATCAGAAGGTTGCCTTCCATGGATGCAGGATCCATCCCTGCACCTCACTACCCATTCTGTTCTCCCTGATCACAGACTATAATCCTGATCCTGGCCACTGACTCCAATCTTCTCCCTTGTAATTCAAGTCATGTTCCTATCTACTCACCGGCAACATCCATCTGAGATCAGTGAAGCAATCTTCCACTTCATTCTTGCTGGCCATTAATGTATGTCCCTCTGATGACTGAGTTAATCATCTCCCTGTCCATTGATCCAATCCTCCACTGTGTACTAACTTTATCCCTCTTGCTTACCATTGACACGTTCTACCAATCCATTGACTCCACCTTTCAGCTTATCACTAACTCAATTTATTTCCCTGGACTGAACACTCTCGCTCTGCGTCACGACGGACTGTAATTTATTTTCTGATCAATAACTCCCTTGCTCTCACCAGTTACTGTTGTTTATTCATTCAATGTCCACCCAGTCCTGCTAGAGTCCTTGTCATAGACCACTGATGCCAACAATCTCCCTCTCTTGTGACGCAATGCTCACCCTTGTACACTGAATCCATATCTTTCCATGACCTTGTGCCTGCCAAGTCTCCCTGACTAGTGACATCATCTCCATAGTCCACCTGCTCCCTCAACACTGATTAAATCCATGTCACTGGAAGATGATTCCACCAACTATCTCACCACCTACTGTTACCTCACAGTGTCCATTCTTATTCTTAATATAGTTGGGCACTGACTCCATCAACCCAATCACCAGCATTACTATTCACCTTGGTCATAAACTATGTCTGTTCTGGGCGTGTATTCCAACTTTCTTCACTTCAGGTAACTGACTCTTATTCTTCCCCCTGACTACAAACCCCATGTCCTCCTCGACTCATGTCATCAATTGCCTCCAAGGCATCTATCATCAATAGATTAGCAAAACTTTGCTAATCTATGCGGAATTGGCTTAATCTTATTACTTTCTTGCCTCTATTATAATATCCTTCCATCTGGAATGCAGCATTTTCCCAACTATTGATGTTAGGACAACATGCTGGGAATTCCCACTATTTACTTAAATTTGCTTCTCCAGTCTGCAAGATCTATTCCAGACTTTGCGGAAGTTAATAACCAATGTATTCACCTCCGTGGCTACCTGCTGCAAAACTCTAGGATGTAAATCACTTTTAACACAATCCAGCCTGCACTGCTAGGGAGCAAACTGAAGATGCGGATGGATGCTCCATTGGTGTCCTGGATCACCAATTACCTGACTGGACGACCACAATATGTCAGGCTGCAGAACTGTGTCTCAGGCATGGTGGTGAGCAACACAGGGGCCCCACAGGGATGGTCCTCTCTCCCTTACAGTTTACCATCTACACCTCGGACTTCAGGTATAACTCCATCTCCTGCCACCTGCAGAAGCTTTCAGATGACTCTGCAATTGTGGGCTGCACCAGTGAGGGGAGGGAAGCTAAATTTGGAGGTGTAGTCAACAACTTTGTTGAGTGGTGTGGGCTGAATCACCTGCAGCTCAACACCGACAAAATTAAGGAGTTGGTGGGGCACCTTAGGAGGAGAGGAACACCCCTGTCCGCTGTCTAATCAATGGTGTGGATGTGCAGTTTACCAGGGAATACAAATACCTTGGAGTGTACCTGAACAGTAAACTGGACTGGTCCAGAACGCTCAAGAAGGGACAGAGCTGACTGTACTTTGTGAGAAGGCTCCGCTCCTTCAACGTCTGCTATAAGATTCTGCAGATGTTCTACCAATCGATGGTAGCCAGTTCATGTTTCACGTGTTTTGTGTTTTTATGACTGTTGGCAGATCAATTTCCCTCCTGGGATAAATAAATTTCTATTGTACCGTATCGTCCTTGTGATTCATTAGTCTTTAGTACCCCCCAACATCTCGAGTAACTTTTTAAAAACAATTATTAATTTTCAATTCCTCATTCTTGTTAGACCTTTGGTTCTCCCATATTTCTGGGTGGGCCTTTGCACTTCCTTCTGTTCAGACAGACACAAAATATTTGTTCCCTTTCCTTGGTCTCCATTATAATTTCTGCCAAATCTGCCCACGAAGGCACACTTATTTGGCCCAAAATGTCCCTTTTTACCATCCTTTGGCCGTTTTTATGTTTCTTGCCAATCTATTCTGATATTATGTATTAATTTAATTTATCCAACTCTTTGTTCTCTTTTGCTGAGTTCTAAATTCTACCTCACTTTTCCTTTTTGCCAGTCCTTCCTAATAGCAGTCATCGTGTGTACTGCTATTTTTGGCGACACTGTTTTACAAGACACTTTATAAGGTACCGACCTGTCAGACTGCATTTGGAATACTGAGCAGTTTTGGGTCACATATCTGAAGAGGGAGGGATGTATTGGTGTTGGCGAGGGTTCAGAGGACATTTTCGAGAATGATCCCGGAAACGGTTGGGTTAACATATGAGTTAACAACTCTGGGCCTGTCTGTACTCACTGGAGATTGGAAGAATGATGGGGAACCTCATTGGAACTTACTGAATAATTAGTGGGAGAGTCTGGGACTCGAGGGCACAGCCTCAGAATAAAAGGATGCACCTTTAGAAAGGAGATACGGAGGAATTTCTTTAGCCAGAGGGTGGTAAATCTGTGGAATTCATGGTCACAGACAGCAGGGTATTTTTAAAGTGGAGATTTATTTACAGGTTCTTGATTAATAAGTGTGTCAAAAGTTACAGGGAGAAAATGGCTGAGAGGGGAAGATAGATCAGCCATGATTGAATGGCAAAATGGACTCAATGAGCTGAATGACCTAATCCTGCTCTTATGACATGAACATGACATAAATCTACACTCGCCAGTTCTCAAAGCTAATACACCAATCCACACACTAAAAATTCGTTTGATGAGACATAAGATTTGAGCAAATGAGTGTTTAAAGGTCAGCATGTGCCAGCTGTGCCGAAGGGCCTGTTTCTATGCTGTGTACCTCTGTGATTCCATGACCTACAGAATACCTTGCTTAGTCCTCTTTGAACCAGCACTTATGACGTTCATTTCAGCCGTCAAATGCTATCTGTTACCTGTGGTGCTGGGTTACTGTGATGCAATCTGGTAACAGTAATTCAGCCTAATTTGCATTAACTCAGTCCTAGATCATTCCAATACACTCACGGAAACACGGTAGTGATAGGTGAGTCACGGCATCTGGAAAAGTAAGATGTGATGTCTTCAAGAGGAGACGGGCACTGTGCAGAATAAAGCCGTGACCTCCACAACAGGCGAGAGGAAGTCCTGGATAGGGTGGACTACTGTACTCGTGAGGTGCAGTGTATGGACCGGTGAAGGGAGCAGCCTCCAGGACATCACTGGTGAGTGCCAGTGCACTGAAGAGGTGAGGTTGGTATCCGGGATAAGTGAGTTGCTGTGTTCAGACCAGGTAAAGTGTTCCGTGAGCCCAGGTGCAGATGAGGTCAGGGACCATGCAAGTGGCAGGGTCCGGGTCAAGTGAGGGGCAGAGTCAAGGACAGGTGAGGGACAATGAGAGAACGAGGGGCAGTGTCCGGGACGAGTGCAGCACAGTATCCACAAGAGGGCTGTTTCCATGACTGGTGAGATGTGGTGTGCAGGACAGTTGAGAAATTGTGTTCCGATCACACCAGCGACTTTTTCAGGGGTTGGTATGGTGTTGTGACCAAGACAGGTGAGGTGCAATATTGAACACCTCAGCTGTCTTGGTCACAGCACCATACCAGTGAACCACCACACAGCACCAGACCAGTGAAGCACCTTTTCCTGCAGAGATGAGGTATGGTACCAGATACAGGTCTGGTGCACAGTCAAACACAGGAAAGAAACGAGTCCATGCCATGTCAACCATTCCAGGATAATGTCCTGTGCCTGAGGTGCAGTATCCAGGATCAGTGACAGTGTTCAGGGGAGGCAAGTTACGGCGCCAGGGCAGTGGCTGGGACAGGAAAAGGATGGAATCATGGTCGTGTCTGCATCAGGTAAAGGGTGGAAACTTGGACAGGTGTGAGGCAGTGTCTGGAATAGGTTAGCGGTGGTATCCAGGAGATGAGGGGCAGTTCCAAGTGCAAGAGAGGGGCACTGTCCAGGAGAATATTGGGGAAGTATCCAGGAGAGATGGGGAGCAGTGTTCAGGATCGGTTAAGGGCAAAGTCCAGGACATGTGAGGAGCTGGGTGCTCGAAAGATGAGGGGCAGTGCCCAGGACAGATGAAGGATAGCAACTGGGATAGATAAGGAGCGCTGAGACAGGTGAAGGGTTGTCCGGGATGTTGAAGGGTATTGCATGGGACATGTGCGTGATGGCATCCATGACAGGTGACAGGCAGTATCCAGAACTGAGGAGGGTTAGTGTCCGGGGCAAGTTAGCCACAACACCTGTGAGAGTTGAAGCATATTGTTTAACCTAGTGAGTTTCACTGCCCGGATGGGGAGTGTCATCACATCCATGACTGGTCATGCAATGTGGCACATTTGCCCTCATCAGTCGGAGTATTGAGTATAGAAGTTGGGAGGTTATGTTGCAGTTATATGAGACGTTGGTGAGGTCGCATTTACAGTATTTTGTTCAGTCTGGGCACCATGTTAGAGAAAAGATGTCAAACTGGAAAGGGTAGAGATTTATGAGGATGTTGCTCCAACAAACAGAGTCTCAGTCTACTCAACCCCTCCCAAGGATGAGGATCTGAGCTCTAGGGAGGGGTTGAGTAGACTGAGACTCTGTTTGTTGGAGCACAGGAGAATGAGAGGTGGTCTTCCAGAGATATATAATCTAGAAGGGTATAGATTGGGTAGATAGACAGATTCTCTTGCTCGGAGAAGGGGAATCGAAGACCAGATGACATAGGTTTAAGGTGAAGGAGAAAATATTTAATAGGAATTCGAGGGGCAATTTTTTCTCACAAAGGGTAGTGGGTGTATGGAACGAGCTGCCAGAGGAGGTAGTTGAGGTAGGGGCTATTACAACGTTTAAGAAACAATTAGACGGGGACATGGACAGGACAGTTTTGGAGGGTTATGGGCTAGGCGCACGCAGGTGGAACTAGTGAAACTGGGATATGTTTGGCCAGTGTCAGCAAGTTAGGCCGAAAGGTCTGTCTCCCCGCTGTATGACGCTATGGAATGCACGTCGTTGGTGAGATACGGTATCGAGAGCAGGGGAATTCAGAAGGGGTGAACTGTTTTCACAACAGGAAGGTAAAATAAGATGCAGTGTATGGTACAGGTGAAGCATGTAAATTAGAGCTGGTGAACCACTGTAACCAGAAAGAGGGGATATATTGTTAAGGAGATCTACTGCACAGGAAAGGTGTGATACATAGTCCAGGATGGCTGGGCAGAGTTGGCGAGATATTTGTCAACAATGGGTAATGAATATCCAAGATTAGTGAGGCACAAAGAACTGGGAATGTGAGCAGAACATTCAGGAATGGTGAGGTGCAACATTGCATCCAGTATAGTCAGCCATTGTATACCGAACAAGTGAGGACCTGCATCCAGAGTCAGTTACTATGCTGAGAGTAGAACACGGTAGCACGGTAGCGCAGCGGTAGAGTTGCTGCTTTACAGCGAATGCAGCGCCGGAGACTCAGGTTCGATCCTGACTACGGGTGCTGCACTGTAAGGAGTTTGTACGTTCTCCCCGTGACCTGCGTGGGTTTACTCCGAGATCTTTGGTTTCCTCCCACACTCCAAAGACGTACAGGTATGTAGGTTAATTGGCTGGGTAAATGTAAAAATTGTCCCTAGTGGGTGTAGGATAATGTTAATGTATGGGGATCACTGGGCGGCACGGACTTGGAGGGCCGAAAAGGCCTGTTTCCGGCTGTATGTATATGATATGATATGATAACATCATGAGGAATTGTGTCCAAGGTGGAGCAGGTGTGATGACAAGCACAGTTAAAATGTAGAGTCTGGGAGAAACCATCCCTTTGGCCCAATTCGTACATGCTGACCAAGGTGCCCCATCTGAACTAGTCACATTTACCCATATATGGCCTATTGTACCATTTTAATGGTGTCTTTTAAATGTTATTGTGCTTGCTTCAACTATTTCCTCTTGTAGTTCATTCCATATACCCACTACCTTCTGTATGAAAAGGTTGCCCCTGGGGCCCTTATTAATTCCTTCCCTCTCACCTTAAACCTATCTTCCCCACACCAGGTAAAAGACTTTGCATTCATCCTAGCTATTCTATTCATGTTTTTGTACACCTCGACGAGATCATCAGCCTCCTGTAAGGAATAGAGTCCTAGCCTGTCAACCTCCCCCTACAGTACACTTCAGGCCCTCGATTCCTGGCAACATCCTCGTAAATACCCTCACCAGAACAATGGCAGGGTGATCAAAACTGAACACAATACTCCAAGTGTGACCTCACCACTGTCTCGGACAACTGTAACATAACATCCCAACTTTTATACTCAGTTCCTTGACTGGCAAAGGCCAATGTGCCAAATAATTTCTGCACCACCCTGCCCGTGACACCACTTTCATTGAAATGTAATTACTTATACTCTGGTCCCTCTTTTTCTTCAGTGAGCTGTGTACTTCTACTTAGATTCCTCAACTTTGCAACACTCCCCAGGGCTCTACCATTCGCTGTGAAGATCCTGCCCTGGTTTGACCTCCCAAAATGCAAAACCTAACGCTTATCTTAATTAAACTCCATTAGCCCCTTGGCCCACTTGCCGATATGGAACATAGCACAGTACAGCGCCCGGACAGGGTCTTCGGCTCATAATGTCTGTGCTGATCACAATGTCAAGGCCATCTCTTATCTATCTTTACATAATCCATGTCCCTCTATTCCTTGCATATCCACATGCCTATCTAAAAGTCTGTTAAATGTCACTATCTTATCTGCCTCAACTACCAGCCCCGGCAGCATGTTCCAGGCACTCACCATGCCCCTGTGTGTAAAAAAAAAAAGTTTCCCTGCACATCTCTTTCAGACTTTGGTAGACACAAAATGCTGGAGTAACTCAGCGGGAAAGGCAGCATCTCTGGAGAGAAGGAATGTGTGACGTTTCGGGTCGAGACCCTTCTTCAAACTTTGCCTCTCTTACCTTAAAGCTATCTCGCCTTAAACCCCTCTAATGTTTATTTTTTTCATCCTGTGAAAAAGGTTATGATTGTCTATCCTATCTATGTCTCATAATTTTATATCAGATCTCCCAGCAACCTCCGGAGTTCCATAGAAAAAAATCCAAGTCTGTTCAACCTCTCTCTGTAGCTAGTACCCCCTAATCCAGGCCTCATTCTGGTAAACCTCCTCGGCATTCTTTTCAAAGAGTTCACATCCTTCCAGTAATGGCCAACCAGAATTAAACAATAGACAATAGGTGCAGGAATAGGCCATTCGGCCCTTCTAGCCAGCACCGCCATTCACTCTGATCATGGCTGATCATCCACAATCAGTACCCCGTTCCTGCCCTCTCCCCATATTCCTTGACTCTGCTATCTCTTAGAGCTTTATCTAACTCTCTCTTGAAAGCATCCAGAGAATTGGCCTCCACTGCCTTCTGAGGCAGAGAATTCCACAGATTCACAACTCTCTATGCTCTATAGTCTATAATTCCATGGATTCTCTCTTTTTCCATTGTTAAATAAAGGAACAACATTAGCTATTCTCCATTCCTCCGTGATGTTCCTTGTGGCTTGAGAAGAACAAAGATCTTCGACAAAGCTCCTCTCTTGCCTCTCTCAATAACCTAGGATAAATTCTAGGATAAAATCCAGGGATTTTTCCACCATAATGGTCTTCAAGTGCCCCAACACCACCTCCTTCTTAATCTCAAATTCCCCTTGCATTTTAGTATTCTCCACACAGATCTCAGTGTCTTCCATTTCCTTCTCATTTATATAATCGGATGCAAAATATTAATTTAATGCCTTGCTTACATCACCAGATTCCTAGCATAAATTCCCCTCTTGATCCTTGAGAACCTTCTCCCTGGTTACCCTCGTATTTTTAATATAGGTATAAAAAGCTTTGGTAATTTCTTTTGTCTGACTTGCCAAAACCATTTTGTAGCTTCTTTTGTTTCTTATCGCCCACTTTAATTATTTTCTCGTTTCTTTATATTCTCCAAAGACTGAGTCTAATTCCATCCTTTTTTTGACCAAATTTACAATCACTTTGGTTTTCAATGGTTCATTTACGTTGCTTTCCTTAATCCTCCTCCTTACTGGAACATACCAGTTCTAAACCAGATCAACTGTTCTTTAAACCGCTCCCACACGTCAAATGTGGACTTGCCCAATAATAATTGTTTCAAGTTTACCCTCCTGGGCTCCAGCCTAATAAACTTGCAATTTGTCTTATTCCAATTTGGTACTTTACTGCCAGGTCCAGCCTTCTCTCTATTCAGAATAATCTTAAAATTTATGGAGTTGTGATCACTATCCCCAAAATGCTCTTCCACTGAAACACTTGTCGTCCCGACAGGCTAATTTCCCAACATTAGGTATAGTATGATCCCTTCTCAGGTTGGACTATCCACATACTGTTTCAAGAAACCCTTTTGGATACACCTCACATATTCTCCCTGTCTTTGGCACTGAGCGAGTCCCAGTCAATATTGGGCAAGTTCAAATCAATCATTAAGACGTCCCTGTTGCTTTGGCATCTGTCCAACTATCTGTTCCTCTATCTCCTGCTTGCTATTGGTGGTCCTATAGTACAGTACCATTAGAGTACTTGCACCTTTCTTATTTCTAAGCTTCACACAAACCACCTCAGTAAACGAACCCTCCAATAGGTCCTCTCTTCGTACCACCGCTATACATTCATCTGTCCTACCTTCCTATTTCTATCCTCACTAACAAGAGGCACCGGATGTAATCCAGAGATTACTACCCTCGGGGTCCTACTTTTCAATGTCCTGCCTAACTCCCTATATTCACTTCACAGGACCTCATCCCTTTTTATAACCATGTCATTTGTGCCAACGTGCATGACTTCCAGCTGCTTACCCTCTCCCCTGAGAAGTCCATGATGGGTGAAACTCTTCCCCCACCACAGGTAGGTTGCTGATGTTGTTGGTGCGCGGTGTTGTCTAAAGGCACAGAAGAAGTTTTCAGGACAGGTAAACCATGATAGGGGATGTAAAATAAGAGCAGGTGTTTCCAACCTGAAATGAAAACTGAACATGAAATGAAAAATGAGCATGAGGTAAGGTACCATTTGTGAAAGAGATAGATGGTGTTTCAGTAACTGTGAGGGAGTGGGCTGCAGAATAGGTAAAGTACTGTCTCGCAGCTCCAGAAACTCAGGATGATTTGTTGCTGACTGTGTGAAATTTGTTCACATTCCCTGTGAATGCATGGGTTGTCTTTGGTTGATCCGGTTTCCTTCCACATCCCATAGACTTTGGTTTGGTGTATTAACTGGCCAATGTAAATTAATCTGGTATTTGCAGTGCATTCAGAAAGTATTCAGACCCCTTCACTTTTCCACATTTTGTTACGTTACAGCTTTATTTTAAAATGGATTAAATTCATATTTTTATCATCAATCTACGCACAATACCCCAGAATGAAGAAGCGAAAACAGGTGTTTGGAAATTTTTGCAAAGTAATTAAACAGAAATAACTGAAATATCACACTCACATAAGTTTTCAGACCCTTTGCTATGACACTCAAAATTGAGGTTGGGTTCATCCTGTTTCCATTGATTATCCTTGAGATGTTTCTACAACTTGATTGGAATCCACCAGTGTTAAATTAAATTGATTGGACATGATTTGGAAAGGCACACGCTTGTCGAAATAAGGTCCAATGGTTGATAGTGCATGTCAGAGCAAAAACCAAGCCATGAAGATGAAGGAATTGTCCGTGGACCTCCAAGACAGGATTGTGTCGAGACACAGATCTGGGGAAGGGTATAAAACAATTTCTGCAGCATTGCAGGTCCCGATAAGCACAGCGGCCTCCGTCATTCTTAAATGGCAGAACTTTGGAACCACCAGGACTCTTCATAGAGCTAATCGCCCGGCTAAACTGAGCAATCAGGGCAGAAGGGCCTTGGTCAGGGAACCCAATGGTCACTCTGACAGAGCTCGAGAGTTCCTCTGTGAAGATAGGAGAACCTTCCAGAAGGACAACTATATCTGCAGCACTCCACCAATCAGGCCTTTATGGTATATCTGCAGCACTCCACCAATCAGACCTTTATGGCTCCAGAAGCCACTCCTCAGTAAAAGGCACATGAGAGCCCGCTTGGAGTTTGCCAAAAGACACCTAAAGAACTCTCAGACCATGAGAAACAAGATTCTCCGTCTGATGAAACCAAGATTGAACTCTTTGGCCTAAATGCCAAACGTCTGGAGGAAACCAGGCACCGCTCATCACCTGGCGAATAACATACCTACGGTGAAGCATGGTGGTGGCAGCATGCTGTGGGGATGTTTTTCAGCGGCCGGAACTGGGAGACCAGTCACGATTGAGGGAAAGATGAACGAAGCAAAGTACAGAGAGATCCTTGATGAAAACCTGCTCCAGAGCGTTCTGGACCTCCAACTGGGCGGGTCGGATTTGAACCCGATCAAACATCTCTGGAGGGACCTAAAAATTACTGTGCATTGATGCTCCCCATCCAACTTGACAGAGTTTGAGAGGATCTGCAGAGAAGAATGGGAGAAATTACCCAAATAGAGGTATGCCAAGCCTGTAGCGTCATACCCAAGAAGACTTGAGGCTGTAATCTCTGCGAAAGGAGCCTCAACAAAGTACTGAGTAAAGGGTCAGAATACTTATGTAAATGTGGTATTTCAGTTATTTTATTTTTCATTACTTTGCAAAAATCTCTAAGCACGTATTTTCACTTTTTTATTATGTGATCTTGTGTGTAGATTGATGATAAAAAATAAATAATTTAATACATTTTAAAATAAGGCTGTAACATAACAAAATGTGGAAAATGTGAAGGGTCTGAATACTTTCTCAATGCACTGTACGTGAGTGATAGAATCTGGGGGAAGCTGCAGGGAATGAGGGAGTATAATAACATTAGTGTCGAAGGACCTGTTTCTAAATTGTATGACACAACAATATAACTAAGTTAGTTTTCAGTTGTAGGGAGGTTGGAGGAAGGATGTTAGGATAAAGGAAATATCTCTGAAAGGTTGAGACCACGATTTGAGTTAAGCTTTGGATGGAGTCATCTAGTTGATAGGTTAGATGTTCCATAGATAATCCCTGACTGCTGAGTATTTTCAACATTCGCTGATTTTTTTTGTTTCCATGGCAGCACCTGTGTGTAGAAACAAGAAAAGTAAGAGTTATCCATTCAAGCCTGCTCTGCCATTTCTTACAATCTTATAGTGAGCAAGTTTCTACTCATCTTAATCCAAAGTCTCTACACTGTAATTTAAGACCTTTCTTTTGTCAAAATAAGGAACTGCAAATGCTAGTTTACAAAAGAAGAGACAGAGTGCTTAAGTAGCTCAGCTGATCAAACAGTACCTCAGGAGAACATGATTGGACAATGTTTCGATTCAAGACCCTTCTTCAGCCTGATTGTAGCATGGGCGGGGGGAGGAGGAAGAGAAGGCTGGAAGAAGTAGGGGTAGGACAAAGTTTGGCAAGTAATAGACCGAAACATGGGAGGAGGGTTATTTGAGAAGCAAATAGTTGGAGAATGGTTAGAGATGAAAGACAGAAGGTGTGAGACAAGACAATTGAAGAGTTGCAAATTGTGAAATAGGTGCATACTCCAGACGGAGAGAGTGGGAGGAAAAGTAATATGGGGGAAGATGAGAGAAGGTGAGAATTATGTAGTCACCTAAAATTGAAGAATTCAATGTTCATACCGTTGGAGTTGTAAGCTGCTCAAGCGCAATATGAGATGTTGTTCCTCCTGATTGCATGTGGCTTCACTCTGGCAAAGGAGTAGGCCCATGATGGAAAGATCAGCATGGGGATGGAAAGAGGAGGTAAAATGGATAAAACTTACAACTAACTTTCACTTTGCCCTCACATGCACAGAAACTTAATCTATTTCCCTCTACTATCGCTCTCCTCCGCCTGGTGAAACTGGTCCTCACCCTCACCAACCGCCTTTGAAGTCTCTCACTTTCTCCAAGTTAAAGGTGTAGCTATAGGCACTCGCATGGGCCTCAGCAATGCCTGCCATTTGTTGGTTATGTTGAACAGTCATTTTTCCAAATGTACATTGGCACTATCCCCCAACTCTTACTCTGTCAAATCGATTACTGCATTGGGCTGTCTCATGCACCCATGCAGAACTAGTTGATCATTTACTTTGCCAATAATCTCCACCCTATCCACAAACTTTACTTGGCCTATCTCTGACACCTCTCTCCCCTTTCTTGATCTCTCTGTCTCTATCACAGGGGACAGAACATTGACTGACATCTAATATAAACTTACTGACTCCCACACGTATCTGGACTGCACTTCCTCCAATCCTGCTTCTTGGGAAAGATGCTATTCCCTACTCTTAATTTCTCCATCAACACTATATCTGCCCCTAAAAGGAGGCATTCCATTCCAGGATATCCGAGATGTCATTGCTCTCTAGTAAACATGGTTTTCCACCTGTTGTCAGCCAGGGCAGGTTTCCTATCCTGCTTCCCCCAGAATGAACATGGATAGTGTTCCATTGTCCCTCACTTTTCATCCCACCAGCCTATGCATCCAAAGCATCATTCTCCAACATTTCTGCCACCTTCAATGTAATCCCAGCATCAGTCACATCTTCCCATCCCCAACCCGTTCTGCTTTCTGCAGAGACTGTTCTCTCCAACTCCTTGGTTCTTTCATCCCATCCAACCCAAACCACTCTCTCCCCAGATACTTTCCCCTTCTATGTAGACCTTCTAGGTGGGACAAATGTTTACATACACTTTGTTTCACCTCATCTACTGCATCTGGTATTCTTGATTTGGCCTCCTGTACATCGGTGAGACCAAACAGACTCAGCAACAGTTTTACCGAACACTTACCTCTGTCCTTCAAGAACTGCAGGTTCTCCTGTCTGCTATCCATTTTAACTACCCTTCCTATCCCCATACTGACTTTTTTTCCTGGGCCATGTCTATTGCCAGACACAAACCAAAGGAACAATACTTCATATTCTGCTTGAGTAGCTTACAGCCCAATGGTATGAACATTGAATTTTCCAATTTTAGGTAACTACATAACCCTCCTCCCCTCCCTTCTGCCCCCATAGAACTCGCCAACCCACCCCCTCCCAAATACCCTGTGCCCCACCGGGACTCACACTTATTATTCCCCTCCCTCTTCCCTTTAAAATCCTTCCTCAAGCTTCATCGTATGCAATTCTTGAATCGTTTTGTCTTGCCATATGTCTTTTCATCTCTGGCCTTTGATCAACCACAGCATATTACCTGCCACACTTTGTCCTGCCTTCCTCCCTTTCAGCTTTCTTTGCCCTCTCCTGTAATTCATCCTCCAACCATCCAGTCTGTCTAGCCTTTAGGAATCCTGTAAACTCAGTTATCCAATCGAATCTATCCTCATGACAATCTGCTAAGCCATAAATTAGCTTGGTGAACCTTTGTTACACTCTCTCAGTGGGAAATAAATTAATTCCTTGAGAATGGAGACCAGAATTGCACACAATATGCTAAGCCACTGAATCATGGAGACACTAGAATGTTACCAGGTAGAAGGAAAAGGATTAGAGTTATTTGTGGGCACAAAGGTGGATACATCCCTAGGGCTGTTTAAGGATATCCCAGGCAGTGTAGGAAATAGCTGAGGCTGTGACAGAGATTTATAAATCTTTGCCAGCCATAGGTGTGTTGTCAGATGACCGGAGGACTGCAAATAATATATCTGCATTCAAGATGGACAGTAAGGATTAGCCAGGTAATTGCAGGCCGTGAATCTAGCATCAGTAATAGGAAAGTTGGAAAAACTTCTGATAGTCAGGATTACTTCATCCTTGAAAAGGGAGGGAACAACAAAAGAATCAGAATGGTTTTGTTAGGGGAGATCCTGCCTAACCAATTTGATTGAATTTGTAATGAAGTGCATTGGTAAAGGGAGGGAGGTTGATGTAGTTTTTATGGATCAGTGTGTTTGGAGACTGGTTCAAACGTTTTGCCAGCATGGGATGCACGGCAAGCTGATAATTTAATGCAAAATTGTATTGGTAATCAGAGGCAGATGGTAAAGGTGCAGTGTTATTCTGTTGTGACTGAAAGCCTGTAACCATTGCTGTACCATAGGAATCAGTGCTGGGGTCCTTACTGTTTGTTATATGCATTAACAAATTGGATGGTAATGTAAAGTATGATCTGAAAGTTTGCAAGTTTACATGAATATTAAATGGAGATTAACTCGTTGATAGCAAGGAGGATGATTTAAATTCCAGTCTGAGCCAGTGAGCCAGGCAAAGCAATGGCAGTTGGATTTTAATTCTGATAAGCGGGACAGATACATTTTCGGAGAGCTGACAAGGCTGGAAACATGTACATTGAATGATGGGGTCCTATTGAATATTGAGATAGCGAGGAACCTTGCTGTACAAGTTGAAGGATACCTCAAGGTGGCAGCACAGGGAGATAATGTGCTTAAGAAAGGCAGATAGGATACTTGCTTGTGAATTGGGGCTCAGAGTATGAGTATGGAAGTTCTGTGTAAATTTTTAAAAAATTTGTAAAGAGAGATAGAGTTGAAGATTCAGGTCAAAGAGGGGTGAGGTGCAGTTCCTGGGAGAGATGAGTGCAATGTTCAGAAGAGGGGAGGCAAATCATCCAGACTAAATGGTGTAAGCATCCAGAGCAGCTAGGGTGAGGATGCATTACAGTTGATGTGCTGTGCAGAGGACATGTAGGCATGGATAATAAGATACAGATTCTTGGACTGCAAGAAGGCAAATCTCTGCATTCACCACAGGTGACATACAGATGAATGACAATAAAAAAGACAGGATTGTTAAATTGCTTCACTGAGATATAAGGGGTAGTAGAGAAATTGTCTAGAATACTGGCCACTGCCTGCTAGACAAGTGAGGTGCAGTAACCATGTCAGATAAATTGTAGAGTTCAAGCTGAATGTGCTGCTTCCCCCAAGACATATGTGCACTGTAGTGTACAAACTGGTGTCATGTAGTGTATCACTCATATCATAACAGGTATGGCACAATGTCAGGCACAAGTGAACTGCACAGTGCAGGACAGGAATGAGGTGCAGTGTCTGTGAGAGGACAGTGAGGGACTGTATCCAGGTAAGATGAGAGACTGTATTCAGTGAGAGACTATATCCGGGATAGATGAGGGACCATATCAGGGGTAGCTGAGAGGCCATATGGAATCAAGGGATATGGGGAGAAAGCAGGAATGGGGTACTGATTTTAGATGATCAGCCATGATCATATTGAATGGCGGTGCTGGCTCAAAGGGCTCGATGGCCTACTCCTGCACCTATTTTCTATATTTCAATGTTTCTATATCTAGTACAGGCAACACGCTATATGAAGGACAGATGAGGGTCTATATCCATGACAGGCAAAGAACCATATCCAGTAGGGTGCTTCTGGAGCCCCATGATTTTTTTAAATGTTTGCATTAAACTTCTACCTACCCTCAGTTTGTTCCACTTCCTAAATGGACCACTCATACAAAATTTAGTTGAAATCAATTATTGTCTAGGGGGTTCACGAGCCAATCAAAATTGTATCGCAAGTTTATCATTTTATGCAAAAGGCAGCTATATTTATGCAATGAGTTACTCTTAAAAATAATAGCTCCTGTATAATCATTCTGCATATTTGCCCTATTTAAGGTTACCTTGAATCATTTAACTGTTCATATCCACAAAATTAAGCATGAGGCAGCTATTTGATAGATATTGACATAATTAAAGAATAGCTGCCATATGTTTTATTTTCATCCGAGTTGCCAATGACACTAGTTTTGGTCATTTTAATATATTGTGTGGAATGAAGGCAGTTGTTCCAGTATAGGTGCGACGATGACTCCTGGGGGTACTAGATGAAGATGCAGATGTACATTGTACACTATCACCAATACCAGTCATGTTATTTTCACTGCCACTGTCTTCACTGCTACTGAATCTCTGTGAACTAGCTGAAGCTAAATCAGCCATCTCTTGGTGAGCTTTTTCCATTCTTTTTGCTTCAGCATTTGCACGTGCTTCCTTGCACTGCATTCTTCTAGCAAGTACCTTGTCACTAGATCCGAATGATTCGGTACGATCTGTCTTCATTGATTGAAGAAATTGAAGATCTTCTTGATTTTTTATCAACTTCTCAGCATTTGGTGGCCATAATTGATATGTCTTATTAAGTTCAGTGTCCATTTGTTTGAGCTCAGCAAGAGTAGCTGGTGCTCTTCTGCATGCAATTGGTATGGCCCTGATGTTTGCATTTTCATCTAACAGTTTTGTCATCTTCTGACAAGCCTTGATCTCAGAAATGGATGAACTTTGGCAAGAACAATTTTTGCAGCTTCAGTTCTAGTTCGGGATTGTGAGGCTCCCTTCTGAAGGTGAGACATCAAACAGCGTATTACTTGGCGACATGTTGGTAGACGTGAACCTGTGATTTCTGCATCTGAAGATGTAATTCCACTTCCAAGACCAAAGATTTCAGCCGTTTTACCTGTCACCTTTGCAGCAGATGTAGGTGTGCTAGATTGTTCTGATGGTGTGGCTTGACTTCCAGTTGATTGTTCATCCATTTTCAGCTGTGTAAAACTTTATTTCACAATAGGCAAATGAAAGCGAGAAGGGTCACAAGATGCAAAAACAGGGATGAAAATGATAAATAAAACCAATTCACTTCAACACAATAAGGCTTGCAGACAGTCCCTATCACTAAAAATAGACAGGGGAATTTTCACACTCATGCAATGATATTCTCCTTGTCAAGCTTTTGGAAATGTACTTTCCAGCACACTAAAAATAGACTTGACTTAATCTTTCACAGAATTGGAAGAGAAACCAAATATCAGAGGGCAGTGGAAGCCAAATCACTGGATGGATTTAAGAGCGAGTTAGATAGAGCTCGAGGGGCTAGTGGAATCAAGGGAAATGGGGAGAAGGCAGGCACGGGTTATTGATTAGGGACGATCAGCCATGATCACAATGACTGGCAGTGCTGGCTCGAAGGGCCGAATGGCCTCCTCCTGCACCTATCTTCTATGTTTCTATGTTTCATCAATTACCAATTTGTATGGGAAAGTACCAACTGTAAAATCACATGTAATTCTATGAAATTCACAAAAACGTGTACAAAAAAATATATGGCAGCTATTATTGTGCACATATTTAAACTTCAAAAAAGCTGCCTTGTGTTGTTTTAAACCTATCTGAACAAAAAGGACTCACTAGAAGATTGCACTAATATGTACAATAACACTAAAGGCAGCTAATATATGTTACATTCATTAATGGATCCTATTCGAATAGCTGCCATATGCATGTGGTAGAAGACATAGCCCTCCAACTTCGGGTTACTGGTAGACCCTCTAAACAACTTCCGATTTAATTTAAATTTCACAGAGGTTATTATTTTCACTAATGGACCATTTTAAGACAAGGTAGGTTAATTGCTTACTATGAGGGCTCCAGAAGCACCCTAATATCCAGGGCAGGTGAGGGACTGTATGTATCCAGGACAGGTGAGCGACCATATCAGGTACAGAGAAATAGTTAATGATATGGGTCTGGGGATCTTTTGAATAAAAGTGAAGTATCCTGGACCTATTCTCTTTATCGAAATAGGAAAGGTTTGGAAGAATATGGGCCAAATACAGGCCAATAGGACAAACTTAGATGGGGCATCTTGGTCAAAGACAAGTTGGGCTGAAGGGCTTGATTCAATGCTGTATAATTATGATTTTATGAGATGCTGACTGATCTACTGAGTGTTTCAGGTAATTTCTGTTTTGAGGCAAGTGAGAGATTTTCTCAAGGATAGTTGAGGAGCTGTGTCCAGACTAGATGATGGATTGTACAACTAACAGGTGATGCATTTAGAAATGTTGATATACCGTGTCTAAGTCACAAAAGGTGACGATCTTGTGTATCTAAGTATTGGTGAGGTGCCTGGGCATTGAATGGAGAGTCATGTGTGCTGTGCCCAGGAATGATGTGTGGCTGTCTTTGGTGCAGTTGGGGAACAAGATGGAAGTGGAGAAGTTGTTTTCCCTCTTTTGAGTATTGAGAACATGGGGCATTATTTCAGAATAAAGGGCTATTATTTAGGTGTAAGCTGAGGAACAATTTCTTTTCTCAAAGGGACAAGAATGTTTGTAATTTCTCATTGCAGAGAGCATTGGAAGCTGAATCTCTGAAAATAGTCAAGGCTGAGATCAACTGAAATTGGTCTATAGATGAGACAGCACCTGTGGGGAACAAATAAAAGAAGCAGATCTAAGTCCTAGATCAGATCATCCATCATTCAACTGAATGACAGAATGGAATGAAGACCTTGCAGCCATTTCTGCTTTTATTTTTTTTAATGTTTGGACATGTTTGGGTCAGTGCATCCTGGAGAGTGTTGTAGATTTTTCTACAAGTGTGATATTGTATCCAGAACCAAAAGGAGATTGTGGCTGCACATAAAGGGAATGGTTTACTTGCCTACAATTCAGTGCCTTTATCATGTTTTTATACCTTTGCTTTACTCTGATTAGAGCAGAACTCTCAAGTGAAATGTGAACCTTTATACAAAACTATATCTAATTCCAACCCATTTCACCAATCTTTCTGTTCCTCCTCTGAAGTCTATTTTCTGTTAACCATATTTCTGAGTTTTCTACCATCAGCTATTCATATCCAGCTCACTTACATTGGTCTAGAACTACTGGGCAGCAACTAGTCTTTGGCATACCTGTTCCTCTTCCCACCTAGGACCACACTTCTCTCGAGCGCATCTTTGTCAAAGAGTCAGATCCACAGTCATACAGAATAAAAACAGGCCCTTTGACCCTCTCGATCTATGCTGACCTTTTTCCTCTGTCTACATTAATCCTATTTATCTGTATTAGGATTGTCTTCTTCTATGCCCTGTCTAATTAAGTGTATTTCTAAATGTTTCTTAAATGTAGTGATGATATCTGATTCTGCCACCTCCTCTGGCAGCATGTTCAAGATGTCAACAACGATGTGTAAAAATACCTTCCCCCCACAACTTCTTAAACGCCTTTCCTTTCATCTTAAAACCAAGTTCTCTTGTTTTAGAAATGGGGAAAAAACGGGGAAATGGGGAAAATGGGGACATGGGGAAAAAATCCTATCTAATCTCAGAATGTTATATATTTTTATCAGCTCACCACTCAGCTTCCTTCATTCCAGGAAAAACAGAGCCTCCCTAATCTCTCTTCATAACTAAAGTCCTCCGGTCCAGCCCACATCCTGGTGAATCTCCTCTGTGGTCTCTCCAACACAATCACATCCTTCTCATATTGTGAAATGAAAATTTTACACAATACTCAAGAGTGGTCTAATCTGTGTTTTGTAAAGTTGTGACGTAAGATTAGAACAACTCTATTTTATATTCTGACCTATGCAGGCAAGCAAGCCGATATCTCCTTCAACATCTGTCCATATATGTTGCCACTTTCAGGGAGCTACAGACTTGGATTCCTAGGCCTCATGTTCATTGACATTCCTTCATGCCTGACAGTTTACTGTGTATGTACTTCCCCTATTTGACTTCCCAAACTGGCACCCATGTCATAGGTTGGTACCCTTATTTACAGAAACACCCAAATACTGTACAAAAGTACTTTACAAAATTAAAAAACAATAATTTTAAGTTCGCTCAAACCAAAAATTGTAAATTTTCTGAGGCTAACCTGTCCCCCTCACCACCATTCCTCCCCAGTGAAATGTGTGAACATGCTGAAGCTGTACACCCAGCAGCTGAAGCTGAACTACCGTAGTACTATAGAAAACTGCTATGGCTGGATGGCACAAGAATATCAGTTTCAGGGCACAGGCAGGAGATCAATGAGGGTCCATTAGAAAGTTTGGAACTTCTGTGTTTTCATCCAGTTGTTTGGGTATCCCAAGATCCCCGACATCTACAGAGGGAATGCTAACAGTTTTATAAGGAGCTGCCAGAATTTTTCAGGGAAGTCCAATCTTCCATAATGCACAACCTGAACTTAACTCCTCAGGGTAATAAGCTCCTCACCATCCCAAGAAAGGGAATAGTTTATCTCCATTTACGCCTTTTTTGTCACCTGCACCCTATTTTGAGCCTCCTTTGCTGCTCCTAAGCTCCCCTCTCCTTCTCTCAACCTCTCTCTCTCTGCCTTTAACCATATCCTGCACTGTTCCCTTTCCATCTTCACCTCGGCCCAGTATTCAATATATCCCTTTGTGACCCAATCTCCACTTCTCCTGTCTCCGATCCTTCTTTTCTATCCATTTTCTTTTGCTTTGTTTCTTTCTGCCTCATCTACGTCTACTTTCTCTACTCTCTCTCCCTTACTCCCTTTAATTTCTCCACACATTAACTATACTACTGTTTTGTATCGAGACCAAACGCAGGCTCGGCAATCGTTTCGCTCAACACCTTCGCTCACTCTGCCTTAACCAACCTGATCTCCTGGTGGCTCAGCACTTCAACTCCCCCTCCCACTCCCAGTCTGACCTTTCTGTCATGGGCCTCCTCCAGTGTTATAGTGAGGCCCACCGCAAATTGGAGGAACAGCTCCTCATATTTCACTTGGGCAGCTTACACCCCAGCAGTATGAACATTGACTTCTCTAACTTTAGATAGCTCCTCTCTCCCTCTCTTCCCCACCCCCTTTCTTTGTCCTGCCTCCCCCCCGACATCAGTCTGAAGAAGGGTCTCAACCTAAAAAATCACCCATTCCTTCTCTCCTGAGGTGCTGCCTGACCCGCTGAGTTACTCCAGCTTTTTGTGATACCTGTGACACAGTGTTAGTGCTTTGACTCTGTGCTTATCCCTAGGTCCCTAAAGAGTGTGAGCAGTCCACAGATGAGGGCTCTGCGATGCCCAAGCGTGAAATGGAGTTGGCTTTGGTGAGTTCTGAGGATGTTGATGATAATGCTATCCCTGCCAGTCGGCCTAAGTTCCACGATTCCTGTCTGAACATGCTGTGGAAATGGAGAAACTTGCTGGACTGTGACGTCCCCACTGACAAGCTACTGAGTCAAGTGGCCTGGCAGCATCAACAGGAGTTGGACGAGTTGTTGGCGCAGGAGGGCAGTCGCAAAATAATCATCAATGTGGCTGGCTTGAGGTTTGAGACTCATGTAAAAACTCTAGCAGAGTTTCCGGACACACTGCTGGGAAACCCTGCACGTTGCATGCCCTACTTTGATCCCCTCACAAATCAATATTTTTTTGACAGGAGCCGACCAAGTTTTGATGCAATTCTTTATTACTACCAGTCAGGGGGAAGGGTGCGAAGACCTGCCAACGTGCCCCTCGATGTATTTACAGATGAGATCATCTTCTACCAGCTGGGTTCTGAAGCTATGGAACAGTTCAGAGAGCAAGAGGGCTTCATTAAGGAGATGGAGGTTCAGCTGCCCATGCACCCGATCTTCAGGCAGCTCTGGCTGCTGTTTGAGTATCCTGAGAGTTCTGGTGCAGCCAGGGGTGTAGCCGTGGTCTCGGTCTTTGTCATTGTCATCTCCATTGTCATCTTTTGCCTGGAAACATTGCCGGAATTCCGGGAAGACGTGGAACTGGGTACCTTTAGTGGGTTGGCTCACCACGACCAAAGCTCTGGCCCTGCTCCCAGTTTCTTCACTGACTCCTTCTTTCTCATTGAGACAGCGTGCATACTCTGGTTTTCCTTTGAGTTGCTTGTCAGGGCTGTGGCTTGTCCCAGTAAATTTGACTTTTTCAGGAATGTGATGAACATAATCGATGTGATTTCCATCATTCCATACTTTGTGACACTTGTCACTGAGTTGACCATGCAGCCACAACCCCAGCAGACAGGCAATCGTCAGAATCAAGGGCAGCACACCATGTCCCTGGCCATCCTAAGGGTCATCCGGCTGGTCAGGGTCTTCAGAATATTTAAGCTCTCCAGGCACTCCAAGGGACTGCAGATCCTGGGGCAGACTCTGAAGGCCAGCATGAGGGAACTGGGGCTCCTCATCTTCTTCCTTTTCATTGGAGTCATCCTCTTCTCTAGTGCTGTATACTTTATTGAGGTGGATGAGCCTCAAACCCATTTTTCCAGCATCCCCGACGCGTTCTGGTGGGCTGTTATTACCATGACAACAGTAGGATACGGAGATATGTGTCCTGTCACCATTGGCGGCAAGGTGGTAGGGACATTGTGTGCCATCGCCGGAGTATTGACCATCGCCCTACCTGTGCCTGTTATTGTCTCTAACTTTAACTACTTCTATCACCGAGAGACAGAGAATGAGAAGCAGAACATCTTAACGTCAATTGACTGCAAAGAGCTGATGACAGCAGGATCCGTCCCGCGGGACTGCATCGCTTCCATAAATAAAACCAAAGCGTTCTGAACCATCAAGAACAGCTGATAGCAATGAGCCCACTCACCAGGAATATCCTCTTACCTGCACTCAAACCAGTCTCAATACATGTGTCACTATTGTTATTACGAAGCACCTCTCCAATCCAATCCAATCTAGACATTTCTTTGCCATGCAATAGGAGACCTGCATTTGAAGGAGAATAAAAAGCGTCCGGTTATGGTGTAGTCGGGAGTGTCTGACTTATACCTTTGAATCATGGTTTTTTATCATGTCAGGGGTTAATGTCACATTATTAAGGGGTTTGGAGTTGCAATTTGAGCCTCATTGCACTCATGTTCAAGATGCTGCTTCAAATTTGAGGACTGTCAGGAGTCAGAACGATGAGTGGATTGGAACTACCTCTAGGAGGTGTCGAGTATGTGGGGTCTGGAAAGACCTGGTGAGTGTTAGTTTTGGTCTCGTGTTTCCTAGATTAAAGTCCAGTAAAATCAGCAATCGGAGTTAGGCCAGCGTCAATCAGGATCAATGTGTGCGTTCATGTGGATCTGGATCAAGACAACTGTTTGGGGTTCAAGAGTTAGGGAGAGGTTGAGTAGGCTGGGTCTCTATTCCTTGGAGCACAGGAGGGTAAGAGGTGATCTTATAGAGGAATAGATCGGATGGAGGCACAGAGTCTCTTGCGCAGAGTTGGGGAATCGAGGACCCGAGGACATAGGTTCAAGGTGAAGGGGAAAAAGATTTAGTAGGAATCCAAGGGGTAACTTTATAACACAGGTGTATGGAATACGCTGCTTGAGGAGGTAGTTGAGGCTGGGACTATCCCATCATTTAAAAAGCAGTTGGACGGTACATGGATAGGACCGGTTTGGAGGGATGTGGACCAGGCGCAGGCAGGTGGGACGAGTGTAGCTGGGACATGTTTGCCGGTGTGGGCAAGTTGGGCTGAAAGTCTTGTTTCCACACTGTATCACTCTATGACTCTAAGAGTCAAGTGTTTTATTGTCAAATGTCCTGAAACAGAACAATGTAATTCCGACTTGTAGCGGCAGAACAGATATGTTAACGTAGTACTCTGTAAACACCATAATAACCCAAACTAGTTCAGTATACATATTTATACATAAAAATTCCACTTGCTCAAATTATTTTTTCAGGCTCCGAAACCTTCTTTCCGATGGCAGGAATGAAATGAGAGTATGACCAGGGTAGCGTGTGTCTGTGATGATTTATTCACAAAATGCTGGAGTAACTCAGCAGGTCAAGCAGTATCTTGGGAGAGAAGGAATGGGTGACGTTTCGGGTCGAGACCCTTCTTCAGACTGATGTGATGATGTTGTCTGCCTTTTTTGAGGCGGAGACTCCTGCAGGTCCCTTTTGATGGTGGGGAGATCAGTATCCGTGATGGACTGGGCAGTGTTCACCACTTTTTGCAATCTTCTTTGTTCCTGGGTGTTTGAATTGCCAAACTCGGCCATGATTCAAGCAGTCAATATGCTCTCCACTATATACTTGTAGAAGTTCGATTTGATAATATCTCCTCAATCTTCTAAAGAAGTAGAGGCATTGATGGGCTTTCTTTATGATTGCATTATTGTGATGGATCTAGCACAGATCTTCAGAGATATGTATGCAGCAGACCCAAGTCTCCAATCATCTTTGACCCCTAACCAAGCAAAAACTTGCTTGGTCAAGATGATTTGTTGGCTGGTGTAAAATGACCATTCTGAGTAAACAAATTCATGCACAATTATCTTCCAGTCCTCAGAACTACAGTGGAATGAGGACATCCTCAAACTCGAGGGAATATCCATGCACAATGTAGCTCCAAAGAGCAAGAGCATAACAAAAAAACAAAACATGCTCCACAGCACGACTATCACTGGTCATACTATTGTGGCAGGGAGCTTTAAAGTGTGTGATGCAGAATGTGTGTGACAGACACATTAACCTACTTTAGACACAAAGTGCTGGAGTAACTCAGCAGGTCAGGCAGCATCTCTGGAGAAAAAGGCAGGGTGACGATTCATGTCAGAACCCTTCTTCAGACTGATTTCTTTAAGGGGAAAGCAGTAGGACCAAGGAGAGTCCTACCACGTGGTGTAGGAGCCTGTAGCATGGAGGCTGCAGGCCTGGAGCAGAGCCTGAAACTCAGGTGAGGCGATGGCTCGCACCTGCTGGTCTGCGGTGGAATGGTGAGGATCAGCAGTCACCTGTACTATTTCAGTGTTCTTCAGTGCATCTCTGAGAAAGCAGCTAACAGTTGTGTTCTAAGCTTTATGTAGTTGCTTCAGTAAAATAAAGTCAGTTTCCCTTTGGAACAAACTCTGGTTTGCTGAGTGTTAAAACAGGATCAATGCCTGAAGATGGTAAGTGGAAGTGTTTGTTTAAAGCAATCTTCATTTTATTTTGCGAACATTCTAAAGACAACATGTTGCTTGAAAGTTATTCGAGAACTTAGCAGTGGATGTCATCTTTCAAGTGTTATCTCATCACTTCAGGCTTTCAAAGTGGTTGTAGCAAAATGCTGCACTTAAATGGAGAATATTTGACTTAGCTTGACAAAATTACCAGTACAAAAAAACTGTAGTAGTGGTGGTTAAATAGAAGACGGAATGATTCCCAGTATCAACTATTATTCCAGTGATAAGGATAGGACGTTATTCCACTTGTTGGACAGACTGGGCAAAACTGGGGATAATGGTTCGTGTGAGTGTTGAGAAATGTGTGTGTACAACTCTGAACATTTCCATGAAAAGGTGTGAATTTAACAGGAATGCTTAAGACAATCCTGAATTATTTGATCAATGCAAAAGTGTTGTGAAAACGAACCAAAATTTGTGAATTTCACTCAATTTAGAAAATGCAGACTTAAAAGTGCTTATGCAACCATCCTGATCTTAAAGAACAAGGAAAAACACAGGATGGCACAGTGATGCAGTGGTAGAGTTGCTGCCTTACAACACCAGAAACCTGGGTCCAATCCTGATTACATGTTGTTTGTATGCTGAAAAGAAATGCCATGAAAAGAATCCACTGCACTGAATAAAAAGAAAATTGATAAGGAACAGAAACAATTTTTTTTTTAAATGTCAAATTGCATTTGTATTCCTTAAAGCAAGTTAGGTAACTACCTGGGATATGAAATAAATACAGGAGTCCTTTGAACTTTGTTAGAGGCTTTATTGAATGTGCATCTATAGACCAAGAACTTCACGTCGATCCAGTCAAAATTTTAGAGATGCCAACAGATCGATGTGGCAGGGATCCACTGTTTGTTTCTCCTGCTGAAGTTGCTCATGGATCTACCAAGGAAATTTACAATGCAGTTCAAGGAAAAATCCCGTCAATTCAAATCATGTCGAGTTTATTGTCATATGCTACAGGTACGATGAAAATGTTGCTTGCAGCAACATAAGCACAAAGATGCAGAACACACACACAAAAACAAAAATTATACACAAATCACAACAAATTCTGCAAGGCAGTAAAAAGAATATCTGAAAAAAAATTAATGCTAGGCACAATTAGAAAACATGAAGCAGGTCTTCTTGTAGATGCTTTTGATGGGCTGTGTTCGTACTGGCATGGATGGGTCCTTCACTTTCTGAAGTCTCTTACATTCCTCTGCATTAGAGTTGCTGCACCATGCAATGATGCAATCAGTGTAGATACTTTCCACAATACATCTGTCGATATTTGTGAAATACCGATATTTGTGGAATACTTCTAAGTAGAGGCGCTGTTGGCATGTCTGTTAGACTTTTCACTGTGAGGGTCACTTTACAATGTGATGCTGATCAGTTTAGATTTGTAACAACAATGATACAGAATTCACAGCCAGTTCCCAGTGCATCTAGGTCATTTAGAGAAGATTCACATATGATCACAGTGGGTGGCATGTAATCTGTTGCACAAAATGGAAAAGCAGAATATTTGTTAAATGGTGAAAGATTAGTTAACTAGTTCAGAGGAGTTCATAGTTTCTTCAGCAGAAGACACAAAGAAAATGTGTAGGTGCAAGAAGCTATTAGATAGGGAAATGAATACACTGGCCTTCACTACAAGATAATTTCAATGCAATACTATTAAATAGGGCATCCCTAAGACACCACCTGGGGAATTATGAGCAATTTTTGGCCCCTTACCCAAAAAGGATGTACTTGCCATGGAGGGAGTGCATTGAAATACATTTGATTCATTCCACAAATTGAGTTTGCAGCAAGAGAGGTTGCGTAATTTAGGCATGTATTCCCTATAGTTCAGCGAGACTTCTTGCATGAAAATCCTCTATTGTTTATCTGGCTGCATGGCAGGAGATTATTTCTTCACTTGAAGAATGAGAAATAAAGTCCTCAGAATTGAGGGGTAGGCCAGGTACGACATGGAGTCATAGAACGTAGGAGGAGTAAATCATCAGGCCCTTTAAGTGTGTTCTACCATTCAATGTGATCATAACTAATTGTCTATTATTGGTGTAGGCGGTGCTCTGCTATTGGGACTATGGGGCCTGCAGCCTCCGTGATTCTTCTATTACACTGTGCATTCTCCTTTAATAATCTGTCACACCCTGTAACACTCTGCAGAGTTGTGTTATATTATGCCGTGCCTTAGTGCACTCTGCAGCTCTCTGTGGTACTCCACGACATTCTTCAGGTTTGTTACACTGCTTGGACTTTTGTGACACTCGCACACTCTCTGCTATAACGTTCTCTTGGTCTCCGTTATCTGCGGACGCACCATACGGCTGTGCAACTGGACTTTACTCTACCTTGCTGATGTTATACTCGCAGATTTCCATCTGACCCATGGAGCCATTCAGCTCAGTGAGTCTATGCTCTCAGAGCAATACCTTCCACTTCTTCCTCCGCTGATTTTTTTGTAACCACTGCATTCTCACGTGTCCATTAAATACCCCACCACTTCAATTTCTCCATTTGTTCTAACCCTTTACCAACACTAAGCCCAACAGTAGTTAATAAACATAGTAACAAGTCTTGAGATGCAGAGGGAAATCAGAGCACCTTGGCATCATTTTTAGGCATGGACGTTGTAGGGGCTGTACTAGAAACATAGAAAATAGGTGGACTAGGCCATTCGGCCCTTCGAACAAGCACCGCCATTCAATATGATCATGGGTGATAATCAGAATCAGTACCCTGTTCCTGCTTTATCCCCATATCCCTTGATTGTGTTAGCCCCAAGAGCTATATCTAACTCTTGAATACATCCAGTGAATACATTCTGTGGCAGTGAATTCAACAAATTCACAACTCTCTGGGTGAAAATGTTTTTCCTCATCTGTCCTAAATGGCCTCTCCCTTATTGTTAAACTGTAACTACTGGTTCTGGACTCCCCCAACATCGTGAACATCTAGCCTGTCCAATCCCTTAAGAATTGTAAATGTTTCTGTAAGATCCCCTCTCATCCTTCTAAATTCCAGTGAATATAAGCCCAGTCGATCAATTATTTCATCATATGTCAGTCCCGCCATCCCGGGAATTAACCTGGTGAATCTACGTCAAGAGTATAATGTCCTTCCTCAAATTAGAAGACCAAAACTGCACACAATACTCCAGGTGCAGTCTCACCAGAGCACTGTACATCCGCAGTAGGACCTCTTTGCTTCAAATCTTCTCGCACTGAAGGCCAACATGCCATTAGCTTTCTTCTAACATTTAGCCAATTGCACTCTCGTACTTCTTTCTAACATTTACCCAATTGTGTTTGGGACGTGGGAGGAAACCAGAGCACCTCTTGTGATACTATGTGGCTCTCAGTGGAATCCCAGCATTCATTCACTGTTACCATTTGAAGCTTTGGGCTACACTCCATGGTTGCATGTGACATTCTGTATTTCTTTGTTACAGTCTGCAACCCCCTCTGTTGTTCTCCGAATCCCTGAGTCGATCTCTGTAGCTCTCTGTACAGTCTCCTCTGACAATTTATTGCTCATTTTAAAATTCCTTATTCTTTGGAGGTCCAGGTTAAACTCTTCTGTTCTCCGAGACTGATTTCTAACTGGGTAACATTCTGTGCCTTGCTCTAGAAACATAGAAAATAGGTGCAGGAGTAGGCCATTCGGCCCTTCGAGCCTACACCACCATTCAATATGATCATGGCTGATCATCCAACTCAGTATCCTGTACCTGCCTTCTCTCCATACCCCCTGATCCCTTTAGCCACAAGGGCCATATCTAACTCCCTCTTAAATACAGCCAATGAACTGGCCTCAACTACCCTCTGTGGCAGAGAATTCCACAGATTCACCACTCTCTGTGTGAAAAAAAACGTTCTCATCTCGGTCCTAAAAGACTTCCCCCTTATCCTTAAACTGTGACCCCTTGTTCTGGACTTCCCCAACATCGGGAACAATCTTCCTGCATCTAGCCTGTCCAACCCCTTAAGAATTTTATAAGTTTCTATAAGATCCCCCCTCAATCTTCTAAATTCCAGCGAGTACAAGCCGAGTCTATCCAGTCTTTGTTCATATGAAAGTCCTGCCATCCCAGGAATCAATCTGGTGAACCTTCTCTGTACTCCCTCTATGGCAAGAATGTCTTTCCTCAGATTAGGAGACCAAAACTGTACGCAATACTCCAGGTGTGGTCTCACCAATGCCCTGTACAACTGCAGCAGAACCTCCCTGCTCCTATACTCAAATCCCCTCGCTATGAATGCCAACATACCATTCGCTTTCTTCACTGCCTGCTGCACCTGCATGCCTACTTTCAATGACTGGTGTGCCACGACACCCAGGTCTCGTTGCATCTCCCCTTTTCCTAATCGGCCACCATTCAGATAATAGTCTGCTTTCCTGTTCTTGCCACCGAAGTGGATAACCTCACATTTATCCACATTATACTGCATCTGCCATGCATTTGCCCACTCACCTAACCTATGCAAGTCACCTTGCAGCCTCCTAGCATCCTCCTCACAGGTAACACTGCCCCCCAGCTTCGTGTCATCCGCAAACTTGGAGATGTTGCATTCAATTCCCTCGTCCAAATCATTAATATATATTGTAAATAGCTGGGGTCCCAGCACTGAGCCTTGCAGTACCCCACTAGTCACTGCCTGCCATTCTGAAAAGGACCCGTTTATTCCTACTCTTTGCTTCCTGTCTGCCAGCCAGTTCTCTATCCACATCAATACTGAACCCACAATACCGTGTGCTTTAAGTTTGCATACTAATCTCTTATGTGGGATCTTGTCGAAAGCCTTCTGGAAGTCCAGATATAACACATCACTGGTTCTCCCTTATCCACTCTACTAGTTACATCCTCGAAAAATTCTATAAGATTCGTCAGACATGATTTACCTTTCATAAATCCATGCTGACTTTGTCCAATGATTTCACCACTTTCCAAATGTGCTGCTATCCCATCTTTAATAACTGACTCTAGCATTTTCCCCACTACCGATGTTAAACTAACTGGTCTGTAATTCCCCGTTTTCTCTCTCCCTCCCTTTTTGAAAAGTGGGGTTACATTAGCTACCCTCCAATCCTCAGGAACTACTCCAGAATCTAAAGAGTTTTTTAAAATTATCACTAATGCATCCACTATTTCTGGGGCTACCTCCTTAAGCACTCTGGGATGCAGCCCATCTGGCCCTGGGGATTTATCGGCCTTTAATCCATTCAATTTACCTAACACCACTTCCCGACTAACCTGGATTTCACTCAGTTCCTCCATCTCATTTGACCCCCGGTCCCCTGCTATTTTCAGCAGATTATTTATGTCTTCCTTAGTGAAGACAGAACCAAAGTAGTTATTCAATTGGTCTGCCATGTCCTTGTTCCCCATGATCAATTCACCTGTTTCTGATTGTAAGGGACCTACATTTGTTTTAACTAATCTTTTTCTCTTCACATATCTATAAAAGCTTTTGCAGTCAGTTTTTATGTTCCCTGCCAGTTTTCTTTCATAATCTATTTTCCCTTTCCTAATTAAGCCCTTTATCCTCCTCTGCTGGACTGAATTTCTCCCAATCCTCTGGTAGGCTGCTTTTTCTTGCTAATTTGTATGCTTCATCTTTTGTTTTGATACTATCCCTAATTTCCCTTGTTAGCCACAGATGCACTACCTTCCCTGATTTATTCTTTTGCCAAACTGGGATGAACAATTGTTGTAGTTCATCCATGCGGTCTTTAAATGCCTTCCATTGCATATCCACCGTCAACCCTTTAAGAATCAATTGGCAGTCTATCTTGGCCAATTCACGTCTCATACCCTCAAAGTTACCTTTCTTTAAGTTCAGAACCGTTGTTTCTGAATTAACTATGTCACTCTCCATCCTAATGAAGAACTCAACCATATTATGGTCACTCTTGTCCAAGGGGCCACGCACATCAAGACTGCTAAATAACCCTTCCTCATTACTCAATACCCAGTCTAGAATAGCCTGCTCTCTCGTTGGTTCCTCTACATGTTGGTTTAGAAAACTAAACCGCATACATTCCAAGAAATCCTCTTCCTCAGCACCTCTGCCAATTTGATTCACCCAATCTATGTAGATTGAAGTCACCCATTATAACTGTTTTACCTTTGTTGCACGCATTTCTAATTTCCTGTTTGATGCCATCCCCAACTCTACTACTACTGTTAGGTGGCCTGTACACAACTCCCACTAGCGTTTTCTGCCGTAGTGTTTCGCAGCTCTACCCATATCGATTCCACATCCTCCAAGCTAATGTCCTTCCTTTCTATCGCGTTAATCTCCTCTCTAACCAGCAACGCTACCCCACCTCCTTTTCCTTTCTGTCTACCCTCCTGAATATTGAATATCCCTGGATGTTCAGCTCCCAGCCTTGGTCACCCTGGAGCCATGTCTCCGTAATCTCAACTATATCATATTCATTAATAACTATCTGCACAATCAACTCATCCACCTTTGACGAATGCTCCTTGCATTGAGACATAAAGCCTTCAGGCTTGTTTTTACAACACTCTTACCCCTTATACAATTATGTTGAAAAGTGGCCCTTTTTGATTTTTGCCCTGGATTTGTCTGCCTGCCACTTTTACTTTTCACCTTGATACGTATTGCTTCTACCCTCAATTTACACCCCTCTGTCTCTCTGCTCATGCTCCCATCCCCCTGCCACATTAGTTTAAATCCTGCCCGACAGCACTAGCAAACACTCCCCCAAGGACATTGGTTCCATTCCAGCTCAGGTGCAGACTGTCCTGTTTGTACTGGTCCCACTCTGACAGCACTGAGATAGACTGCAGTACTCAGTGACAAACTGCAGCTTTGTGCTGCGCACTTTGGCTCTCTGCAGCTTTGTGGTACTCTACACCTCTCTGTGAAATTATATTGTATGCTGTGACACTCTGTTGCACCCTTGTGACCTTTAAACTCGTTGGTTCCCTTGTAACGATCTCTAGCTCTGAGTGAGATTCTGCAGCTCCATATTACACTGCAAATTTTGGTGATTCTCGTTTGTTCTCTGTTACACTCTGCAGTTTACTATTCCACTGTGCAGCTTTTAGTGAGTGTTGCTCTCTGGAAGTGCTAGGCTCTATGATATTCTGCAGCATTTGTTGCACACTGGAGTTAAGTTACAGGGCTCTTGCACGGCAAGTCAAAAGGTCAAAGGGTGTGACGCAGAGTTGCTCAAGTCAAGTCAAGTCAATTTTATTTGTATAGCACATTTAAAAACAACCCACGGTGACCAAAGTGCTGTACATCTGATTAGGTACTAAGGAAAAAAATGAAACATACAGTAGCACGCAAACAGTTCACAGCGCCTCCTCAATGAGCCTCAAACGCTAGGGAGTAGAAATAGGTTTTGAGCCTGGACTTAAAGGAGTCGATGGAGGGGGCAGTTCTGATGGGGAGAGGGATGCTGTTCCACAGTCTAGGAGCTGCAACCGCAAAAGCGCGGTCACCCCTGAGCTTAAGCCTAGACCGTGGGATAGTGAGTAGCCCCAAGTCGGCCGACCTGAGGGACCTGGAGTTAGAGAGGGGGGTTAGAAGATTTTTGATGTAGGGGGGGGAATGTCCATTTAGGGCTTTATACGTGAATAGGAGGAGCTTGAAGTTGATTCTGTACCGTACAGGGAGCCAGTGGAGAGAGGCCAGAATCGGGGTGATGTGGTCCCTTTTACGGGTACCCGTCAGGAGTCTCGCTGTGGCGTTTTGGACCAGTTGCAGGCGGGACAGGGAAGATTGGCTGATCCCAGTGTATAGGGAGTTGCAGTAGTCTAGGCGGGAGGAAATGAAAGCGTGAATGATTTTTTCTGTGTCGTCGAATTGGAGGAAAGGTTTGATTTTAGCTATGGTTCGAAGTTGGAAGAAGCTGGCTTTTACCACAGCGTTGACTTGCTTATCAAATTTTAATGCAGAGTCAAATATCATGCCAAGGTTTTTGACATGCGATTTGACTAGGCAGGATAGACTTCCAAGACTGCCTGTTATCGATTTGATGGAGTCGGGGGGGGGGGGGGGGGGGGGGCGAATAGGATGACCTCATTTAATTGGAGGAAGTTCTGTGCCATCCAACATTTTATGTCCTCAAGGCAGTGTAAGAGGCTGTTTAAATTTGACTGGTTGTTGGGTTTCAGGGGGAGGTAAAGCTGAGTGTCATCGGCATAGCAGTGGAAAGAAATGCCGTGCCTTTGAATGATTTGGCCAAGGGGGAGCATGTATAGAGAGAAGAGAATGGGGCCTAGGATGGAGCCTTGTGGAACTCCGCAGGAGAGGCTAGCTGGAGCAGAGGAATAACTGCCTATGTTGATGGCGAAACTCCTATCTTTGAGGTACGAAGCGAACCAGCTCAGGGCAGTGCCATCAATGCCAACCGCGTACCGGAGACGGTCAATAAGGATGGTGTGGTCCACTGTATCGAATGCTGCGCTGAGGTCGAGAAGGAGCAGGATTGCACAGTCGCCGGTGTCGATGGCGAGAAGCAGGTCGTTGTGTACCTTCAACAAGGCAGACTCTGTGCTGTGGTGGGCTCCGAAACCTGACTGGAAACTTTCCAGGATGGTGTATTGGTGCAGGTAGGGCACTAATTGGTTTAGAATTGCTTTTTCAAGGACTTTTGACAGGAATGGCAGTTTGGAAATGGGTCTGTAGTTGCTAGGCAAGGTGGGGTCTAGGTTAGGTTTTTTCAGTAGGGGCTGGACCACCGCGAGCTTGAAACTGGTTGGAACAGTGCCAGTTGCCAGAGAACTGTTGATAATAGAGAGGATGCTGGGACCGGCTATTGCAATGACATCCTTCAGAAGGGCAGTGGGGGCAGGATCAAGGGGGCAGGTTGCAGGTTTCATAGCGGAGACAAGCTTTGCAAGGAAGGATAGAGTGACGGGTTGGAAACAGTCCAATTTAGATGAACAGACTAGTGAGACAGCTAGGTCACGGGTGGGAGGGGAAATGTTCATTCTAATGTTCTCAACTTTGATGGTGAAAAATTTAGCGAATTCTTCGCACTTAGCAGGGGACCCAACTAAGCTGGTACTGGGGGCGGGACATATGACAGAGGTAATTGTTCTAAATAGGACCTTGGAGTTATGAGAGTTTTTGGAAATAAGGTCGGAGAAGTATTGTGCTCTAGCAGACTTTACTGCTTCCTGGTATTTGAGAAGATTGTTTCTCAGAATTTCGAAGGAAATTTGAAGCTCGTCACATTTCCACCTCCTTTCTGATTTTCTGCACTCCCTTCTTAGGGCTTTGGTGGTGTCATTGAGCCACGGCCGACCTTTGGGCTTAGGCTTTTTCATTTTAAGGGGAGCGATAGAATCCAGGATGGAAGAGCAAGTGATATTAAATAAAGAGGCGAGATCTTCAGTGCTGTGATGGGGGGGAGAGGCCTCAATAGTGCAGATGTTGGGGGCAGCTGTGAGAGCCTCGGAGAATTTACTGGCAGTCAATGAATTTATGTCGCGGGAGTAGCGAACAGGGAGATGAGATTTTGCGGGAGATAAAGGCAGAGATGCGTTAAAAATGATAGCGCTGTGGTCCGATAGACAGGCTTCAGTAGTTTCAATGTTGTTGATTGGGAATCCGGACGATAACACGAGGTCGAGAGTATGGCCTAACTTGTGAGTGGGTCCCGTGGTGTGAAGAGTCAGATTGAAGGACTCAACCAGGTGCATAAATTCACTCACAAGAGGCTTACTGGGACAGCAAACATGAATATTAAAGTCACCAAGAATCATGATCCGGTCAAATTTGGGCAAAATGCTAGAAATCAGATCAGCAAATTGGGTGATGAAGTCCTTATGCATTTTTGGTGGGCGATACACAAGAACAATTAAGAGGGGATAGGCTAGGCCTACTTTAATTAGTTGCACCTCGAAACTGGAGAAATGATCAGCGTTCAGGAGGCGGCAGTTGAAATGTTTCTTAAACACAGTGGCTAAGCCCCCACCGCGTCCGGAGAGCCTAGGCGAGGTGAATAAGCAAGCCTCCGGCATACACTCGTCACACATGCAACCCGTACGTTCTTACCTGGAAAATACCGTCAAAATGGTCCTCCAGCATTTTGTCTACCTTCGATTTAAACCAGCATCTTGCCTGCACATTTTGTCCGTTCTACTGCGAAATCTCCTCAAGGTATGTCTACTTTTGAAGAAGTTCTCCTCCTCCTCCTCCTCTCTCCGACGAGAATTCAGCAATATCCTCTCTCACTGCTCCCCCTCTGTGATTCCACTATATTATTTTGTCAGGCCAAACCCTTGGCCATCCTTTTCTCCTTAACTTCATCCATTTATCCTTAACTTCATTCATACACTCCCTGTCTCCATTGTCTTCCAATTCCAGCATTTAAGTGAGCCGATTTAAATCCCTCCACCACTGGTATCCATAACCTTAAAGGCTTTGCAGGAATATCTTTTGAAATCTAACCAGAACCACTGCAATTGGTCTCCTGTGTACCAAAGCAAGAAAAAGGAACTGTAAAATATAAGTAAGCTCTTTTTCACTAAGCCCTCAGGAAAGACACAAAGTGCTGGTGTAACTCAGCAGGTCAGGCAGCAACCCGGGAGAACACAGACAGGTGATGTTTTGAGCCGGGACCCTTCTTTCGATCACTCTGGAGAAGGGTTCCAACCCGAAACGTCGCCTATCCACGTTCTTCAGGGATGCTACCTGACCTGCTGAATTATTCTGGCATATGTGTCTTTTTCTGGCATAAATCAGCATATTATTACAAGCCCCAAGGAACAGTGATGTGTGAGTTCGGCAGCTGATATCTGGCTTATCATCTGTCATCAAAAGAGCATCTTAAACTTAAATATCATCTTCACCATAGAAAGAGGTCCCAAAGAACACTATGCCAAATGGCACAAAATAACACAAGGGCAAATTAGTCCACCCAATCAATAAGGGTAGTGAGAATGTAGGACATAAGTTGCTGGGGGTTATGGAGAAAATACCAGAGCTCAGAGCCAGAGCAGAGAGAACCATATTCCATAAGTTATTTCCAGAAAGGTGGAAACAAAATAGAAAAATGGAATTAAAAAAAGGTCTGCTTCACAAGGAGAGAAATATTAAGGAATATATCCTGTCTACTTTCAGCTATGAGATGAATTATTTACTTTGATACGAAGAATTAAAACAAAAACAGATTTATTTAGTAAAATGTTAACATTTGGCTAAATATCACTGCAAAGAGCTACAAGATTGCTGATGCATAAAACATATAAAATTAAAATGCTGTATGTCAAAAGGAAAAATAAGAAAAACAGTATTTGAAATAAAAAATATAGAATAGTGAGAACACTCAGCAGTCAAGTAGCATTTCATAGAGGAACATAGCACCAAACAGGCCCTTTGGCCCATCATGCCCTGCCGATCATCAACAACCTGTTTATGTTAATCTCATCTACAGTACTTCATTTATAGTCTTTTATGCCTTGGCGATTCAAATGTTCATCCAGCCCTGTCTAATGTCTCTCTGACAATGACCAACATTGTAACCTCCATGGGGCTCAGGCCCTGCAGGAAAGTTCCTTCCATTTTCATTAGTTCTTGCTACCTCTAATTGCAGAAACTTGTCTTCTACAAGAATGTGGAAGTGTTGTGGATTATACTGGGGTGGTGAGATTGGCATGGTTCAACAGGCAGTGTAAGCGTGTTGTGGTATGTAGCGTGAGGTTTGCAGCTGTACTAAGTTTATCGGGATGAAGTTAAGCAACCTGATGTGATTAAGCACTGTAATTATGTGGTGCCATTCATAAGATTTTTGGTTGGGACTGAGGTGTTGCATGTTTAGTGACGATTTTGGCTTCAGAGTCTCCGGCAGAATTCTGGCAAAAAACTGCGACAATTCAACGGCGGCTGGGACTGAAGATGGTCCCGCTGTACTGACAGCCATAGTAAGTGCTTGCCTCCAGTACATCACTTGTCCTCCTGAAAGCATTGTGCGGCAACATTATGGGTCAGGGGTCGTGACCTCACTGGCGTTGCAAGAGCCCTATACTCTGAACCTGTGTTGCAATACCTAGCTCTCAGGAGCACTCCATAGACGACAGTGGCATCTTAGCGCTTTCCATTTCGTACTGTGATTCCGTGTGAACACGTGCCCATTTCTCTCTTTGCCAAGCTCACCTGACCACTTCTCTCCAATGCAAATACATGTATTTTTCCTACACAAAAGACACATAGGCAAGTAAGACAAGCAAGGCAAAAGACACAGGCATTCAAGAGAGCTAGATAGAGCTCTTGAGGATAGCAGAGTCAGGGGGTATGGGGAGAAGGCAGGAACGAGGTACTGATTGAGAATGATCAGCCATGATCACATTGAATGGTGGTGCTGGCTCGAAGGGCCAAATGGCCTACTCCTGCACCTATTGTCTAAGAGGGCACACATGTACCTGCACATGCAGGTGTCTCACCTGAAGCCACACATTGGCCAACTCTCATGCATAATGAAAAGATAGACACCTGAACTCACTCTCACCCAAGCACACACCTCGAAAGGCATAGTTCCTATACAAGTACCTGCACATGTGTATATACAACCTTTCCCCCCATCCCAATGGTTACTACTGCCCACAATTTATACAGATCAAGAAACTGAAGAGTAAAGGGTGTTTATTTGTCACATGCACCAAGGTCCAGAACAATGAAATTACAGATTTACAGGCAAATTCTGTGAACATAATGGAAAATGGATGCAGGGGAAACAGGGCATCGAGACAATGTGGGGGTGTGACTAAATTCTGCAGTGAAGGCAGTAACATAATGCCTCTGATGTTAGAACAAAGATACTGCATATTTGAATTGCAATAGAAAATACAGGAAATACTAGACACAGTCTCCATTAATAAAATGAGAAACCAGTTAATTACCTTTCATTGCAACTGATGAAAGGACTGTAATCCAAAAAAATAATAGTTCCACCAACTACATCCATGCTTACAACTTGTGACAAATCTTGTTTCTCTATTACTCACATGAAATCTTCCCTCAGGTTTTTTAAACAGTCTATTAATGTGTACAGCTCAGGAGTCTATTGCCAGCACTTTCCACACACAATACTTCAAAATGAATGGCATTTGAAAATGAAAAAGCATCAATAAATAATTATGTAAATGTTTGTGTAAAATTTAAGCTTAATGCTATGGGTATAATGAAGGGCATTATCTGAATATTAAAGTGCATCTTCCATAAACAAGTAATCTACAGCAATCAATCAAGGGCTTGCAGTCATTGATGAATCTACAATGGTAAGTGGAGGCATTGGACAGACAGTCAGTTCAGGAACTTACAGCAATCAATCCAGGAATCTACTGCGATCAAACAAGGATTCCAAAGCAAACATGCTTATGTCAGCAAACAGGTGTCAACCAGCTAATTGCATTTTGCAAGAAAATGTGCAGCAGGCCTTCTTTAAAATGGCTGTGCGACGTGAGGCGGAGCAGCTGTAATAAAAGTCAGGTATTTTAGTGGAGATACCCAACTATGTACATAACATAATGCAATGCATACATATAGCCATTTAGGAAAACTCCCTTGCCTCCAATCTAGCTTCCATCTCCTCTCCATCAATTTCCCCCCTCCTATACATCGATTTTGTATCAATATGTTGAAATGTCCACACTGGCTTCTGAAGCAAAACAAATGCTTCAGTAATTCAGCAAGTCAGGCAGCATCTGTGGAGGGAATGGATAACTGATGTTTGGGTCAGGACCATTCTTCAGACTGTTTGTAGTGGGGAGTAGAAAACTGGAAAAGAGAGCTGGGGATGGAGTGGGACAAAGCCTGGTAAGTGATTGGTGGATAGGTGTATCCACCTATCACTTGCTGAACCTCCCTCAACTGTGTCCACCAATCACTTGTCAGGCTTTCTCCTGCCCCAACCCCTCTATTTCAACTTTCTCCTCACTACTACAATTAGTCTGAAGGGTCCCGAACCAAAACGTGCTGAGATATTCCTTCCAGAGATGCAGCTTGATCTGCTGAGTTGCTACAGCACTTCTTGTTTTTCTCACACTGTCTCTTTACTACATTGATTCTTCAACTGTGGGCTTGAAAGCTATCTGCAGCTGAATATAGAATCACAGCATATTAATAAATTATTTATGCTGCTAAACAATCAATGTTGTCCCACATACTCTAAATATTTCTTTCGCACTGCAAAGAAAAGTAGGATTCTTTATAAAACTGTGGCGGCTCCCAAGGGTAGGGCCATACTACTACCGACCCCTCGGACTGCCCCCAAGGAAGACCTGGCTTCATCCTCAGCGGAGCTCGTCTACGGGTCTCCGCTCACGGTGCCTGGGGAGTTCGTGCCCTCATTGCCGGGGCGAGAGGAACCGCCCTCATCCACCCTACATCGCCTCCGAGAGCGAGTTGGCAAGCTCGCACCCGTGCCGACGTCCCGCCATGGGACATTCCGCCCTTACGTGCCATCGGCCCTCCAGGACTGCGCCTTTGTGTTCCTGCGCCGTGATGCCCACCAGGCGCCACTCCAGAGGCCGTATGAAGGCCCGTACCGGGTGCTGGAGCACGGGCAGACAACCTTTGTTTTGGACATGGGGGGCCGGCCGGAGGCCGTGTCAATTGACCGCCTGAAGCCGGCCCACTTAGACATCGACCAACCGGTGCGGGTGGCCCAGCCTCGGCCACGAGGTCGCCCCCCTTTGCGGGTCCCACCGCCTGTCTCTCCAACTGTGCCTCCGCCGGCCCCTCTGTCGACCGATTACCGTACGCGGTCCGGTCGGGTTGTGCGACCACCAGTGCGTTTCGTGCCTCCGGATCTGGGGGGGGGTACTGTGGCGGCTCCCAAGGGTAGGGCCATACTACTACCGACCCCTCGGCACGGGAATGGACCAGTCCCGGGAGGCGGTCCTGGACTCAGGGATATAAGGACAAGGTTTGGGCGCCAAGCCATTCCGGCAGACTAGACCCGTCTGAGACCCACGATACAATAAATATACCTTCCCGAAATACCTGGCTCCTTGCCTTTATCAACACGCTACAAAACCTTACATTTTCAGCCTTTGTATTTTCATTCATGGCATGTGGAAGCCACAAGAAATACTAATAGTTCTTCCCTGTCCTTACATGTATTTTCTTCTTTTGGCCAGATTAGCTAAAGATCCCAGTTTTTTTCCCCCGAAGGACGTTAGTGACAAAAAAACATAGAACAGTACCGCACAAGAACAGGCACTTTGACCCTTGATGTCTGAGCCGAACATGAAAATTGCAGATCTACTAGATGACTTAATTTTAAATTATCTTGACTCTGGTGGGATTCAAACACAGGTGCTTGGATCAATGCTTGGACTCTGGGTATTTGGTCAGTAACTTGCTAACCCCATTTGTGTTCATTCTCACTCATGGTCCTGGCAAGATTAGTCTCATTGCGTGTATTACTTATTTGGCCTTACGTGCAGCACCGTAAGCTGGAGCTGATGGGTATGGAGCATACGATCCTGGAGGAATGTTGGGTGGGTATGCTGGGTTCATTGGGTTACTCTGAAACATCTCTCTTGAGCCTAAGAAAAAGAAAACAAGTGCACTTTAACATAAACTATATCCAATGCATGAAATTTATTTTGGCTTTATACATGAAAGTATCAAAATCATTACAGATTAGGGTCATTTGTGAGGAATTTAATATTCTGTATGGGTAGGAGAGGATTAAATCACAAGCTAAGTTAAATTTAAATCAGGCTATTTTTGGAGGGTGAAACTGGAATTGATATGATAAACTAGTCAGCACTTTTGGTGGGACATAATTATAAAAGCAATTGGTAGAGTAAAGGCTAATATATAACCATATTGAAACAATGAAATAATTATTGTGTAATTATGCAACTGAATAATCTGGTCAATGAGGTAAGTGGTAGATGGAATAAAATAGAAAGCAAAGAACATAGTGGTAGAAAACAAAGGGTAATGGTCAAAGCGAATTTTACTGATTGGAGAACTGTATACAAAGCTCATACTTGGTCTCGTGGTATTGATGATATGCATAAATGATTTGGACTGGTGTGCTGGAATCACAATGACAATGTTTGAAAATTTGGATTTTACTCCAGGGAGATATTAGATAGGGCATCAGAGAGGGACAAACAAGGTAGCATAGTAGGATAGGAAAGTTTATGGATATATTACAGTATAGGAACAGGACCTTTGCCTACCAAATCAATGTTGCTCATTAAACATCCATTTACACCCATCCCATTTTTTATTTTCCCCACATTACTATCAACGTCACTCAGGTTCAACTGCGTACCAACACCAGAGCCCATTTACCTTCCAAATCACACAGTTTTAGAAGTGGGCGGAAACTGGAGCACCTGGGGGGGGAACACATATTGTCACAGAGTGTGAGCAAACTCCACACAGACAGCAGCAGAGATCGGGATTGATCATGGGTCAATGGTGTTGCGAGGCAGCAGTTCTATTAGCTGCATCACTATGCTGCCTGCAGTGAATGCATAGACGACATTAATCCCCTGATTTACAAGTTTTGACAAAAAATGTGTTGACTATTTGGCTAATAAGATCACTTTTGTGACAGTCTGCATGTAGGAATACCATCTCTTTCTCATAATTAGTGCCAAATTCATCATAAACCATATGCTCTTGCCAAATTTTGACCAGCCATTTTGATGTATGAAAATCTGCTGAAACATTTATTTCAAGAGATGTATCCTTTAGTAAATTGAAGAATGGTTGTGCAGGATCATCCAAGTGGTTGTGGAGATCATCCAAGTATAGTACAGCATATTAGTTACACCATAAATGCAGGCCGGTGTAAAATTCCGGTTACCACAGTATTGGCACAATGGAAAGTATAAAGGAGATTTATGAGGAGAAACCATCTAGATTGAGTCTGCATTTTAGAACAAAGGAGACGGGGGGGGGGGGGGGGGGGTTTACTCAATGAGGGATTAGACTTGGAGCTCACTGCCTAGAAAGATGTGCTGGAGGCAGAAACCCTCACTGTACTTAAAAAGTACCTGAATGAACCATAACAGAATGAACCAATAGAACCCCCTCCCACTGAATCGCAGAAAGACCTACAGACCAAGAATAGCGAACTTGAATTAACTTAGATCCTCATTACACCAGCAAATTTATCATTTATTACACCAATTCTTTGAAAGAAGGAGCAAATGAAAATGGAGATCAGCAGAGATTCCAGTTTTTGAGAAACACAAGGAACAGCAAGAGAATACCAGATAGGTATTAAGAGCTGCATAATGGAAACATGAAAGGGTACTTGAGCTGAAAAATTAACTGTGTTTCTCTTTGCACAGATGCAACCTGACATGCTGAGCATTTCCGGCACTTGAAGGCAGAAAGTGCTGGAGTAACTCAATGAGTCAGGCAGCATCTCAGGAGAACATGGCGACATTTTGGGTCGGGATCCTTCTTTTTTCAGCATATTCAGTATTTCCAGCATATTCCGTTTTTATATAAAAAGTCATTTGCAAGGAATATCATGGACAAGGTATAACGTTTTCACATGTTTTGTGGAAAATAAAGGTTAAAAACTAATGGTATAATGACAGGTACAGCTGACTTCCAGGCAAAGGCAAGGCAAATAACTTGCTGATTATTTGCCCTGCTTCACAAATTCTACCTTGTTGCTATATTGACATTTTAAGCTTACATTTTGGACAAGTCATGATAGACACCGATCAGATTTCATCATTCCCCATGCCTAGGGTGTTGTCTTCTCAATTCATCAAAAATTAAATGCATTAGAAGTTATATTCATAAAGGATCAATTCCATACATGGAGATAATTTGTAACACATTGGGTAAGGAGCAGAATTTGACTTGGTGTGTGAAATAGATCAGGAGAGAAAGTATTATCCTCATCTGTATCCATATAGACGTTTTTTTTGTTTAGTTTAGTTTATTGTCACATGTATTGAGGTGCAATGTAAAAGCTTTTGTTGCATGCTATCCGGTCAAAGAAAAGACTCTACATGATTACAATCAAGCTGTACACAGAGTACAGATAAAGGGCAAAATTGATGAAAAAGCTTGTTCTTAGACAAGTCATGTTAATTTAAAAAATGATAACCAGTGGTAGAGCAGGGGGAGCAGGAACAGATGCAATGACCAGCAAATTCTGCTTCAATTACGACAATAGTAAATACAATACCATACAGAAACAGGCCCACCGATCATTAAATACCCATTTACATCAATCCTATTTTATTCTTGCCTCATACCCTTCAACAGCCCCATTCCGTAAAAACTACCACTCACCTACACTGGAGGCAATTTACAGCGGCCAACGAACCTGCCGACCCACAAGTCATTGGAATACGGGAAGAACCTGGAGCATGTGGAGGAAACCCATGTGGTGACAGAGAGAATATGCAAACTCCTTGCAAAAAGTGCCAGAGGCCAAAATTGAACCTTAGGGCTGTGAGAAAGCACTTCTTGCCATTGTGCCACTTTGTGCACCATGGAGTGACCTTGGTTGAATCTAAATGATCAAAATATTCAAAGTGAAAGCAATTCAGGGAAACTACAAACTGTCATAGAATATCTATCACTTATGACCTTATGACAAGTGGTCAGAGCCTCAGAATTCTATTTTAGAAAGGTGAGGAGGAACCTCGTTAGTCAGAGGGCAGCTAATCTGTGGAACTCATTGCCACAGAGGGCTGTGGAGGCCAAGTCAGTGGATCTTTTTTAGACAAATTCTTGATTAGAACGGGTGTCATGAGGAAAAGGCAAGAAAATGGGATTAGGAGGCAGAGATCAGCCATGATTGAATGGCGGATTATTCGATGGGCTGAATGGCCTAATTCTACTCCTATAAATTGTGAACTTACAAATGTATTACACAAATCAACTATGAATCATTCACATCTACATCCCTTTTGCCAAGGTTTAAACTGCAGGGTCATAGGGACTGCTTACTTTGTAATGATGTAACTTTGCCCATCATTGAGAAATGCTAAGACTTGTCTTATTCATAGTTTTGCATGTTACAATAATGTGAATTTACTTGCACACCGTATGCTGGAGCTGTTGGGTATGCAGCATATGTTCCAGGCGGCATATTTGATGAAAAGGCCGGTTGCAATGGGTAAGCTGGTTGCGATGGATAAGCTGGTTGCATTGGAAAGCTGCGAATCACTTGTCCTGGCCCTGGAGAAAGTTTACAATTAATGCACTGAAATGAAAATGCATATTCTTATTTGTGTAAGGAATGTACACACACAAATGCATCAACACATGCATGCAGACACTGACATCTTACTCTGCATGATTGGACTGGCTCACGGGCCCAAGAGTGCATAACGTTGATAACTGGGAAACAATTACACTACATACAATAAATGTAAAGTACAACTTTGATAATCTGCTATCTGACTATTTGGAAATCCTATCTGACTCACTGTGTGATGCTTCCTTTATTAAACTCATTGGTACCCCATTTCATTTGCATCCTTTAAATTCAAAAGGCTTAATTTTCCATGCTCCCTTTAATTTGACTGGGAAATATATTTCCATCCTGCCCTTAAAACAGTACTCACTGACTTCATACACTTCACCTCCAATTTCCATCCTGCCCTTAAATATACCTGGACTATCTCTGACATCTCCCTCCCGTTTCTGGACCTCACCATCTCCATCACAGGAGAAAAACTAGTGACGGACATTTTCTACAAGCCCACCGACTCGCACAGCTATCTGGACTACACTTCTTCCCACCCGGTCCCCTGCAAAAAGTATATCCCCTACTCCCAATTCCTCCGTCTACGCCGCATCTGCGCCCGGGATGAGGTGTTTCAGACTAGGGCTTCCGAGATGTCCTCGTTTTTCATAAAACGGGGCTTCCCCTCCTCCATTATAGATGAGGCTCTCACTAGGGTCTCTTCTACATCCCGCAGCTCCGCTCTTGCTCCCCCTCCCCCCACTCGCAACAAGGACAGGATCCCCCTCGTTCTCACCTTCCACCCCACCAGCCAGCGGATCCAACATATCATCCACCAACATTTCCGTCACCTACAACAGGACCCCACCACTGGCCATATCTTGCCATCCCCTCCCCTCTCTGCGTTCCGCAGAGACCGTTCCCTCCGCAACTCCCTGGTCCACTCGTCCCTTCCTACCCAAACCACCCTAACCCCGGGCACTTTCCCTTGCAACCGCACGAGATGCAACACCTGTCCCTTCACCTCCCCCCTCAACTCCATCAAAGGATCCAAACAGTCTTTCCAGGTGAGACAGAGGTTCACCTGCACCTCCTCCAACCTCATCTATTGCATCCGCTGCTCTAGATGTCAACTTATTTATATCGGCGAAACCAAGCGCAGGCTCGGCGATCGCTTCGCTGAACACCTGCGTTCGGTCCGCATTAACGCAACTGATCTCCCGGTGGCCCAGCACTTTAACTCCCCCTCCCATTCCCAGTCTGACCTCTCTGTCATGGGCCTCCTCCAGTGCCATAGTGAGGCCTGCCGGAAATTGGAGGAGCAGCACCTCATATTTCGCCTGGGCAGTTTGCGGCCCGGTGGTATGAACGTCGACTTCTCCAATTTCAGATAGCTCCTCTGTCCCTCCCTTCCCCTCCTCCTTCCCAGATCTCCCTCTATCTTCCTGTCTCCACCTATATCCTTCCTTTGTCCCACCCCCGTCATCAGTCTGAAGAAGGGTCTCGACCCGAAACATCACCCATTCCTTCTCTCCCGAGATGCTGCCTGACCTGCTGAGTTACCCCAGCATTTTGTGAATAAATATATTTGGATACTGTGTTTGAAATGGTAGACTGAAAACATGTTGGGGTATTAACAGGAACAACATCAAACAGTCCAAAAGTCGGCTAGTTCCAAGAATATAACATCATCAGAGCTCTCTTGCATTGGCCTTTACAAGCCTTATCTCACTCTTCACTCAACCGATTACCATATTTTTCTATTCCTTGCACATGGCAGCAGGAAAATGATAATTTTAAGGAGTATGCATGCACAAAATTTCACAGAGATCATTTGAAATCAGGAACCGCTTTTCTATAGGATACAAGAAGATTGAATCAATCACAGTACAAGGTATTTTCTATTGGCTCAACAACATTTGGCAGGTTAGCTCACTGATATTCAAAAGAAATACGCTGTTGAATCGCTGCATCATGAATTGCATGGTTTTTAATTCCCTCATGAAATGTAGACATTTCTAGCAAGCGTAGCATTCTCTCCCATCACCGGACTTAAAACATTGTGGTACACTGCACTGAAGCACTCCAGTCCATGTAGTAATTCAGTACCAGAGTTCTATTAGCTCATTGACATGTTATGGGTACTTTCTGTTTGGCTCACCAAAATGAACATTAAACTCTGTCTGATTGGTTCACTGACCTGTGAAATGCTGCCTCAAATTGTGCCGTCGCCGATATAGATAGCAACAGGAACACAGGAAACAACAAACGATAATTCCAATGATAAGAGTGAATAGAAAGAGAGCAGAGGCGATTCCAGCAACAGTGGCAGGACTATTAAAACCAAAAGCAGAAACATTATGGTTACCAACATATGAAAGCAATTTGAATTCACTTGCTACCAAATTTTGCAAGATTTTGAATATTTCATGTTGCATATTCTTCCTCAGTGGGTGAACTGGGAGAAGCATCCACTGCAAGATCAGTGAACGGCAGAGGCTGCTGATCGACAGTTAAAAAGAAATTAAAACTGGTATAACATTAAAGGACATCCAAAGTTGCCATAAAGAGCAGTAATAGGATTAAGGGTTCAAAGAATTCCGTATTGAGAAGCAGGGAATTGATAAGGAAATGCAATGAAGAAGAGCAGAGTAATCTCTGCAACTCCTTGGTTCAATCATTTCTTCCCACCCAAATCACCCCCTCCCCAGGTACTTTCGACCTCAGGAGTAACATTTGTCTCTATCAGTCCTCCCTTACCTCCATCTAGGGACCCCTTCCAGGTGAGAGGTTCACATACACTTCATCTACTATAACCGGCATACAAAAAGACTCTAAAGATATGCAGGGCTATATAAAAAGTGAAAAAGAATAGCAAAAACTATAGTGGATTTTTCAAAGACTGAAACAGGAGAAATTACACTGAAGATAAAGAAGTGGCAGAGATTTTAAACAATTAGTTTGCATAATTTTTCACTCAAGACCTAAAATCGCCTGGAAATAATGAAGACTCACGGCTCGAGAGATTAATGGAAAAGGTATGAATATTGGTGTCAAATAACACTGAAGAAATCGATGTGCATCCTAGGTTTTTATAGCAACGGTTATGGAAATTGTGGATACACTATTTATTATCTTCTGAAAATCCTTGAATGTTTTCCATAATTTGTAAGGCAGGATTGGGTAGAGTCAATATGGATATCTGAACGAAAAACATGTTTAAGAAATCTTTTAGATGTTTCCGGTTATAATTAGCAGAAGAGACAGAGGAACCAGTGTAAGTGATGCATTTAAACATTTAATAGGTCCTCCAGGGAATGCCATACATGAGAATATTATATAAAATGTATGCACATTGTATTGGGGGTAATGGGCATGACGTTATGAGTGATTATTGGACAGAAACAGTGGGAATGTATAGGTATTTTCCATATTGGGAGTGCAGGACTCTTGGGGCACTGCAGAGTTTGGCACAATAACTCTTACTACAACTTAAATTAAAACTACCTGGCAAGTCTCTGATTGTTCTTTCCACTCGCAGTTGAAGGGCCCTGCTTCCCAAGACAGAAGACGATTAATGAGATACAATGTTGGAAGTGGTACTGCCCACTGTCTTACCCTAACACCATCCATCTGTCCCAATTTATGACTTAGCTTCCAATGTTTGTAGATAGCCCAGGTATGGCAAGACAAATCCATACACTTCATGCAAAACATCTTGTACAAGGAGAATGTGATGAGTAGCACATTGGTACCTGAAAGAACATAAATAGCCCATGTGGCCATTGGTGTTGCAGAATCGATACGCAGCCAGTGCAATCTACAGTGGACAAAGAGCCCACTAAAAGTCAGGCAATGTTGCTGCTTCACAGCTCTAGTGAACAGAATTAAAACTCAACCTTCTTGTGCTGTCTGTGTGGAGTTTGAGTATTCTCCCTGTGACCACAAAGGGAGAACTGTTTTCATGGGCACTTCAGTTTCTTCCCACACCACATAGAAATGTTGACTGGGGAATCAAACGGTTACTCTAAACAACCCCTAGTCCAACAGAGGATTGGTTTTGAAGGCATCACATTGAAAGATAGTGAGGATTAAATTAATGGCAAAGGACTTGGTGTGCATACCTCATATTGTAACTGTGTGGAGGATTGTGTGGTTGATATCTGGGATGGGCTGTTAAACATTTTCCAGGGTGGTCTGGGAATACAGATCCTCCCAACTTATGAACATCCAATTTCTGTACAGACCATACGTACAAACTAACATTTGGGAGATAAGCAGCAAGGATTTATTGATTGCTGCGGGGCTACAGCCTTGCATCACAGTTTATTTGTGATAGCTTTGTTCAAGAAGATATTTTGTGGTGCACACCCTTTAGGCCACAAGGTCATCGGCCAACATGATACCAAGTTAAAATAATCTCCTGCCTGCATGTGATCCATATCCCCCCATTCTTTGCATGTATCTGTCTTAAAACAACTTAAATATCACAATCGTATTTGCCTTCACCACCAGCCCTGGAAGCACGTTCTAGGCACTAATCACTCGTTATTAAAAAAAAATCCCTGCACATCTCCTTTAAACTTTGCCCCTCTCACCTTAAAGCAATGTCCTCTTGTTTTTGAAATTTCCACCCTGGGACAAACTTCTACAGATGTGCTATAAAAGGTGTTCTGATGGTATGGCAACAGCTCTGATCTTGACAACCTGAACCTGCATGCACAGAATGATGAACACAGCCCAGTCGATTGAGGGCTTGAAATTCTCCATGCGTGAATCAGAAGGCTGGAACTAATGTCAAGGATAACTGAATGAGGTAGAGTTAAGAGTAAGAGTTCATGGCAGCACCTCTGGGAATGGGGTGTGAAAGTGTTCAGGAAGTAGATAGCATTGGTGGAGAAGTTATTTTTAAGCTAAATGTCTGAGCTTCCAGCTCCTGGAAGTTTAAAATTTCAAGTAGCAAGAAGGGGGATGGGAATGTAAAATAGTGAGATCATGGGCCAAGAGATAAATGTGATAAAGGTGCACTGAGCGAGTGGACTGACAGTTTAATGAAGCAAAAGGAGCAAGTGTTTAAACCAGTGAGAGAGAATGGCTGAAACACTGATTGAGAAAATTATGTTTTCAGTTTAAAACCTCAAGAGAGTGAGCTGTTAACTGTTGGTGACAAGAATTTCGGTGAAGTAATTAATGCAAAGACACAATGGGGCTACGTCAAAAGCTGCAAGAGAGCAAGAGAGAGCAGGCTCAGAATTCTACAAAGCAAGAGCACGGGCGAAGTGTGGGTTGATATTTTGTTATTCGGGGCCTGGAATTTAAAACAGTGGGAACATGGTCTGAGATTTCAACACAAAGCAGACGAGCAGCAAAACAATTGGAATCAGCAGCGAGAAAGTGGGCAGAGAGCTGAAAGTAGTAAGGGAGTGGTCCAAGAGCTCAAAACAGTGAGAGCAGAAGCTAAGGGCACAACAAAGCAGATTATGACTAAATATTAAAAACAGCCAAAAACATTGAGAATTTTAATCAGATTGTACCCATGAATCCAAGACATCAAGAGAATCGGCTGAAAAAATACTATGAAATAGTTATAGAGAAGGCCGAGAATAAGAAAAGATGAGGGTGTGGGCCAATTACTTAAACCCTTTTGAGTGGACTATTAACTTAAAATAGAGGGGACAATAGTTTAGGAAACCCGAGAAAAATCCAAGAGAAAAAAAAAGCAAATGAGACACATAATGCAAGATTAAAGCAGCAAGACAATGGACTGAAAATTAAACCCTGCGAACAGGTTCACTGAGAATTTACAGCAAAACAAACCACCCAAAGAGCAAGTTTAAAGCAGCTGGAAAGCAGGTGTTGACTTAAAACTAAGAGAACATAAATTAGAGTTTAAAGCACACAGGACAAAATCAAGTGTTGAATGTAGCTCGACGGCAAATGCAAGAGTGGATGATTAATTTAATGAGTGATTAAGAGTTTGACATAGCAAGATAATGGGTATAGTATTTAAAGCATTGATAAAGCAAGACTGTGCCCAAGCAGCCTGGACTTTAGAGTAGCAAAACAAAAGTTAAGAGAAAGGATGAAAACGGCAAAAGAAATAGTGGAGAGCACAGAATAGCAATGCAGGAGTGCTGATAGTTTAATGCATCAAGAGAAAGAGAGAGGGCAAAAGTGAGAGATACAAACAAACAGACAGAAAACTGGGCTGTCTGTGGGCAAGTTGTTTTAGCCATGAGAGAGTTGTGGCTGACATCAAAGCAGACAGGGTGGGGTGGGGGGGGGGGGGTGCAAGAGAGTGTAATCCAAGAATGTAATACAGCTAATGTGGAAGGAACGGTATAATCACTCAAAAAAGTAATGAAGGATCAGACCACTTTTAGAGAATAAGGAAATTAGTTTAAAAAAAAATCATCTGACAAGAGATTTTGCAGCATTGGAAGATAAGTCAGGAATTTAACATTGCAGAAATTATGTGAGTAATTAGACCAAGAAAGCAAAAGGATTAGATCTCTCTAATTTCAAGGAACCCTTGCCCTCTCTGCCCCCACCCTAGTTGGCCTACTAGTTTCACTCAACCTGTTTAGTTTCACTGTTTATAACTGCTCGTTATCACCTTTTCCACAACCAACAATGGACCATTGAGGCTCCACCTTTCCTTGATCATCATTACTGGCTTTGTTTTACTCTTTTCATACCTTTCATTCATTTGTTCTTTGTACCTTTTCATACTTCAAGTTTCCCTTTCCCCTGACGCTCAGTCTGGAGAAGGGTGTTGACTCAAAACATAATTGATTCCTTTTCTCCAGAGATGCTGCCTGATCCACTGAGTTACTCCAACATTTTGTGTCCACCTATCAGTAGCCACTTTGTCCAGCCCCTACTGCTCTTTTAGGTTTCTACCCTGCTACAATCAGTCTGAAGAAGGGTCCCATCCAGATACAGCACCTATCCATGTTCTCCAGAGATCACCACCGTCGTTGCCACCACTGCCGAGTCTTACCTGCACTCCGGTTACCTGCAGGTCACGACCAATGGCTGCGTGGATCCTCACCATTCTCCCGACCATCAGCTCACTTGGATTCCAGGTCCAATTCCGGACCAAGAATCTGAAGAAAGGTCTGGACTTGAGACATCACCTATGGTGTGGAGAGAGTGTCCAGCTTCAAGTTTCTGGGCACTCACATTTCGGAGGATCTAACATGGTCCAATAACACTGCTGCGCTGGTCAAGAAGGCACAACAAAGACTGTTCTACTTAAGAACACTGAAAAAGTCTGGTCTACCCCAACAGCTGCTGACGACCTTCTACCGCTGCACCATAGAGAGCATCCTAACGCATGGAATCCCTGTGTGGTACCTCAGCTGCACGGAGGCAGAAAGGAAAGCTCTACAGCGGGTAGTCCATAGAGCTCAGAGGGCCATCGGAACACAGCTACCAGACTTGGAGGGCATCTACAACACACGATGCCTCAGAAAAGCCACCAGCATCCACAAAGACTCTTCACACCCCTGCAACAGTCTGTTCGAACTCCTTCCATCGGGCAGACGATACAAGGCCTTCTATGCCCGCACCTCCAGACTCAGGAACAGCTTCATCCCCAGGGCCATAGCTGCTATGAACCGGTCCTGCTGAGCCGGATGGCCACAACGCATAGATCAACTTGCACTTTACCCTGTCCAAAACTGTTACAACTGTTCGTTTCGTTGGGTTGCTGCTGTCTAAATTACCTAAATTATTGCATCGTATGGGAGGCGCATTCCCAATCTCGTTGTACCCCTGGGTACAATGACAATAAAGATATATTGTATTGTATTGTATTCATGTTCTTCAGAGATGCTGCCTGACCCACTGAGCTACTCCAGCGCCTTGTATCCTTTTGTGTGTTAACCAGCAACTGCAGTAGTTTGTTTCTATTTATAAAACACTAATCCCTTACTTGGTTATAGTGGACAATCGACAATAACGGACACCACCTCCCCCACCCCCATTGTCCATTATAATGAGCGTTTACTGTGTTTGCAAATTATTACAGCTAAAGCCAAAACATAGTTACTTATGACCATCTTCTATTAGCTGCAGCCAAACTTTCCAGGCACATGTTTCTTCGATATTAACAGGAATATAAAGAGCACATTGACTAACCTGAGGTTTGTGGTTGCACAATACTTTTGCTGCCTTTCAGTGATTCGGAGCATATGAACCTGGCAGCAATAACGGTATGTGCAGTTTCCACAGCAGAACTGGAAGAACGAGCAGTCAAAACCATAATGCCAGTTTCCTTCTATATCAGTGTACCACATGCAATCATTGTCTGCAGACACTGTTTAAAAAAGGACAGTATAAAGGAGATGGAAAGGGAAAGTATCAAATATATGCGTAGTCCTCATAACAGAGAATATTTGGGAATAGATACAAGGGTATTTCAAAAAATAATCAAAGCTTTTTTCAAAGAGTTGATTTTTATCTATTAATGAAAACAAATGTCTACTGATTCTTATGATATGGTTAATTCCCTCACAGATAAATATTGAACAAAATAACCACTCCGCTTTCAGTATAGATTGTTACCTCGTAGGAGACAGTGCACATTGAAGTCGATTAACGTTATACTTCATTCACATAACTGTTTTTTTAAATATTTGAGATGTGGGGGAAGTTATTGCAAGTGGAATCATTAAATCACAAAAAGAAAGGAGTAAACAAATAAAGGATGTTCAAAGAAATTTACCAACCGCAGAAAGCATTCTATCCAGATATATCAGACAGTGCCCTCCACAATGTTTGGGACAAAGACCCATCATTTATTTATTTGCCTCTGTATGCCACAATTTGAGATTTGTAATAGAAAAAGATCACATGTGGTTAAAGTGCACATTATCAGATTTTAATAAAGGCCATTTTTATACATTTTGGTTCCACCATGTAGAAATTACAGCAGTGCTTATACATAGTCCTCCTATTTCAGGGCATCATAATGTTTGGGACACAGCAATGTCATTTAAATGAAAATAGTCAAGTTTAGGATTTTATTGCATATCCTTTACATGCAATGACTGCTTGAAGTCTGCGATTCATGGACATCATCAGTTGCTGGGTGTCTTCTCTGGTGATGCTCTACCAAGCCTGTATTGCAGCCATCTTTAGCTTATGCTTGATTTGGGGGCTAGTCCTCCAGGTTTCTCTTCAGCATATAAAAGGCATGCTCAATTAGGTTCAGATTGGATGATTGACTTGGTCACTCAAGAATTGACCATTTTTAGCTTTGAAAAACTCTTTTGTTGCTTTAGCAGAATGTTTGGGATCATTGTCTTGCTACAGAATTGCCGTCCAATGAGTTTTGAGGTATTTCTTTGAACTTGAGCAGATAGGATGTGTCCATACACATTAGAATTAATTATGCTACTACCATCAGCAGTTGTATCATCAATGAAGATAAGTGAGCCAATACGTTCAGCAGTCATACATGCCCAGGCCATAACACCCCCACCACCGTGTTTCACAGATGAGGTGGTATGCTTTGGATCTTGGGCAGTTCCATCTCTCCTCCATACTTTCCTCTTGCCATCACTCTGATATATGTTGATCTTTGTCTCATCTGTCCACAAGATCTTTTTCCAGAACTGTGGTTGCTCTTTAAAGTACTTCTTGGTAAACTGTAACCTGGCCATCCTAATTTTGCAGCTAACCATTGGTTTGCACCTTGCAGTGTAGCAAGGTGCAAACCAGTGTTGTGAAGGTAGACGGGGTTGTGCATTGTTGCACAAGGTTATTTTCAGGAGATGTGTTGTGTGCTAAAGAAAATTAGAATGTAGGGAGGAAATGTGTTCTTTAGGGGGTGGGTAATGTTTGGAAAGCATAGTTATTGAGGGGAAGGATTTGGATTGAGTTGCGAGTAATTCCATATTGGGGGGAAAGCATTTGTACTATAGTGAGTTAATGAGGGGTTATAGTTTGGGCAAGAAGGTGAGGGAGGGGATGGGGTTCAGTGTAGGAAGGATGGTATTATGAGTTGATAGCATCTAGGGAATGTGGCATTACGAGGAATTAGCGAAGGAAAAAATAAAGGGGAGGCCATTTCAAACCGAGGTGAGAAGAAACTTTTTCACCCAGAGAGTTGTGAATTTGTGGAATTCTCTGCTACAGAAGGCAGTGGAGGCCAATTCACTGGATGGGTTTAAACGAGTTAGAGAGAGCTCTAGGGGCTAATGGAATCAAGGGATATGGGGAGAAAGCAGGCACAAGTTAGTGATTGTGGATGATCAGCCATGACCACATTGAATGGCAGTGCTGGCTCGAAGGGCCAAATGGCCTCCTCCTGCACCTATTTTCTATGTTTCTAGGATGGGGTTACAGTATAAGAAGGTGTGTTGTGTGAGAATGGGGTTACAGTGTACGGAGGAGATTCGTTGTGTGGAGATGGGGTTACAGTGCACGGAGGTGTAGTGAAAATAATGCTGTAGGGAATGGTATCACAAAAAGCTGGAGTAACTCAGCGGGTCAGGCAGCATCTCAGGAGAGAAGGAATGGGTGATGTTTTGCGTCGAGACCGTTCTTCAGACTGATGTCAGGGGAGGGACAAAGATAGGATGTAGTGGGAGACAGGAAGACAGTGGGAGAACTGGGAAGGGGGAAGGGAAAGGGAGGTTACAGAGGAACTATCTGAAGTTGGAGAAATCAACATTCATACCGCTGAGGTGTCAGCTGCCCAAGCGAAATATTAGATGCTGTTCCTCCAATTTGCAGTGGGCCTCACTATGACAATGGAGGAGGCCCATGACAAAAAGGTCAGACTGGGAGTGGGAGTTGAAGTGCTGAGCCATCGGGAGATCAGGTTGGTTAAGGCGGACTGAGCGATGGTATTGAGCGAAACGATCGCCGAGCCTGCGTTTGGTCTCACCGATGTAGAGAAGTTGACACCTGGAACAGCGGATACAATAGATGAGGTTGGAGGAGGTGCAGGTGCCTCACCTGGAAAGACTGTTTGGGTCCTTGGATGGAATCGAGGGTGGAGGCAAAGGACAGGTGTTGCATCTCCTGCAGTTTCAGGGGAAAGTATCTGGGGAGAGGGTGGTTTGGGTGGGAAGGGACGAGTGGACCAGGGAGTTACAGAGGGAACGGTCTCTGGGCAAAGCAGAAAGGGGAGGAGATGGGAAGACGTGGCCAGTAGTGAGATCCCATTGGAGGTGACGGAAATGTTGGAGGATAGTTTGTTGTATATGCTGGCTGATGTGGTGGAAGGTGAGGACAAGGGGGACTATGCTTGTTACGAATGGGGAGAGGGGGAACAAGAGCGGAGCTGAAGTATATAGAGGAGGCCCTCGTGAGAGCATCATCCATAATGGATGAGGGGAACCCCCGATTCCTAAAGAATTGGGAACTCCGTTTCCTAGGGAATGGTGGAGATGTGGGGATGGCGTTACGGTGCAGGGTGCAGTTATCCTATAATGAGGAATGTGTTGTTTTTTTTGAGGTGGGCTATTGATGTACGGAAACGTTGTTATGTGGGGGAGATGTTATAACTTATGGTATAGGGAGGGTTTACATAGGGCGAGGTGAGGGTTTGTTTACACTGTGGGTGGTGTTGTGTTGAGTGTTTTCAGATTACCTGCGATCCCTGGGCCTCTGCGGTCTTTCCTTACCTGTTCCGGCGACGAAGAGAACCGCTAGTAGCGGCCCGCCGCCCCGGACCAGCCCCATTGCTCAAGGAAGACGGAGATAGTAGGCGCGGGCAACAGAAACCGCGCCTCAAATCCAGGAGCGCGCGGCTGCGATCGTCGCGGTAGCCGCAGTCAGCGCGTGCCCAGCACAACAGCGCGTGCCCAGCACAGCCAGCGCGAGCCCAGCACAGCAGAGGGGCGTGCCCAGCACAGCAGAGGGCGTGCCCAGCACAGCAGAGGGGCGTGCCCAGCACAGCAGAGGGGCGTGCCCAGCACAGCAGAGGGCGTGCTGCCCGAGGACGGGCACTAGTTGAGCAGATGAGTGAAGTTGTGTGATTAAGTATGTTCTCTTGTAACCAAAGATAATAGAGCGGAGCAAAATGGACCACTCCGTGGAAATCTCGCATACTGAAGTGTGCGTAACGGAGCGGAACGTCCGCCATTTTAGTTAGCAAAACCCCGCCGTTTGTTGTGTAATTAGTGTTGTGGGGTAACAGTATGTGTGATGATACTATTAAAATACATAATATATCTCGTCTATCAATTCACAATTTTTTTTCTTTTAAAATGTTTCCCCCCTACTTAATTTCTCTGATTTTATTCTTTCTTACTGTTTCTGCCCATTTCCCTCCCATCCTTCTTCCACAGCCCCCTCTTTTGTGCAGTTTCCCTTGTATTGCTCTAACATTCATATACATATGAATACGTGTGTGTTTGTGAGAGGCAAGATAGAGATAAATAAATCTCAAAGTTCCTTCTCATGGTCATGGATCAGAAGTAACTTTCATTTAAAGCAACGCTCTATTCTCTCTTCATCTTATTTTTCACATGATGTACATAAAGCATACAGGCGATTCGACCTTTATGGTTTATGTATATGCATATATGTGTGATATATGTATGTGTGTACATGTGTATATAATCAGTCTTGCACACACTTCTCAGCACATGGTTCTCCCTATCATGACCACTGTTCTCTCACATACATTTCATTAGGGCCTACCAGACACATTTGCAATCAGTGACAACAAACTTATTTCCAGAAATCCTAATATTGTGAATAAAATAACTATGAACACATGTCAAGATATGTTTTCATTCTATATTAGTGTAATAAAATGTAATGCATACATACCTACACTGATACAGAAGTGCTAGCTTTAGACATGAATAATGTACATTGCTACCATAGTTTAGTTTTGAATTTAATATATAATTGAGGGGGTCGGTGCAATATAGTGCTCACCCTCACTTTTGTGAAAAATGAGTTACATGCATTAGCATGATCCTTACCCACTACCCTACAACCTGTAAAAATTTCACATTTAAATTCAACTGATAAGTTGGTCAAATAACATAGGCATTTTCTTGTTTTTTTTGTGATGTATGGATTATTCAAATATGAATATCTCATAACAACGTATTTGTGTGTTAGCAGCATATTGCACTAACCCCCTCAATTTTAAATAATTCAAAAATGAACTTCATAAACAACGATAACACTTTTTATTTCTGTCATTCATGGTAAGATTTACATCATTTTGTGTGCGAGATATACAGGGTTGCACTGTTTCACTTATCAACTAACCATTGAAAAGATCAGGTCCTAATTAATACCAGCTCTTCACCTTCCCCCCTTGTCTGAAGAAGGGTCCCAACCGGAAACATCACCCATCCTTTTTCTCCAGAAATGCTGCCTGACCCAGTGATTTACTCCATGACTGTGTCTATTTGAATTGGATTCATGCTTCTGTACCACGTCAGGCAGCATTGGTCATTTGAGTGGCTGTCAAGGGTTTTTAACTAATCAATTCACCAATTCAAATTTTTTTGGCTCAAAGTATAAAGTTAAATGTCTTTTCAATTATATTGTGGATACAGTAGAGTTCTATTGTTTGCAAATGCCTAATCTCTGCTTCCATGACTTTTTAAAATAAAACAAAAGGAGATACAGGTTGTGGAGGTGAAATTAAAATTAACAGAGAAAGCAAAGAACAGTTCTTTAAATATGATCAATTGGCCTGATACAGACAGTGGATCTCTAGTGCAAATATTCAGTCAGTAATATCCAAAGTTCAAAGATCACGAAGTAGCAACTCTTCAAGAAATAGTTATAAATGTCAACTGTCAACGTGTCCAAGAAGTTGAACAAAAGTAATTGTTTGCAAACATTTTATATACGAAGAAATCGCAGAGAGTTGTGAACATTGCCCAGTCTAACACACAGAATCTGCTTACTAAAATGGCGCTGAAATTTACCCATGACCACCTACGGTTTTTAGGGTCAGGCCGTCTATCTTGCTCCTCTACTATCTTTGCTTGTAACATAGGCGGAAGCGGTTCGGCCCATCAAGCTTATTGGTGCATTGGTCCAATTTTCCCTGCTCAATCCTCCTTTCCCCATTGGCCATTTTTTTTCCTCGGAGGCCCATCAAACTTGATGGGCCAATCATCTCCTGTTACCCACCTGCAGTAGAAGCAATTTACAGTGGTCATGTAACCTGTCTGCACGTATTTGAGATTTGCAAGGAAAATAAATCATTGGGTGGTGAGAGCTACTGTGTGTCTGGGGATAAACTTGGATGTGAGTCACTGACACCCGGTGAGCCTCGATTACTATACCAGATGACAATTGGCAAGAGATGCTAGGTGACACTGAATCGACATGCTGACTGACACTAGGTGAAAGTGGGTGACCTACTGGAACTGTCTGGGTGAATGATATTGGTGTCCCTGACCAGGTAAGATAAACTGTGGTACTAGGGAGTTGGGATGAGAGGTGCTGGGTGAAATTGCACTGAACTGGGTGCAAGATGCTCAATGGCACAGAGCGAGCCTGAGTAAGACACACTGGGTAATACTAGGTGAGATATCCTGGTTGTGTAGGGGAGAGAAGATGGTAAAATTAGGTGAGATTCTGGCTGAGAATAGGTGATTAAGGAACACTGTTGTCCCTTCATCTACATGTGACAACTTGATTATATGGGATCAGTTGTACCATGACAAAATGCTGGTGGGATTAGTTATATCATAACAAAATGCTTTCTTTTTTACTGTTGTCTAGGGGGCTTTCATTGGTGTTAAAGCAACAATATACCACAGTTTGAATATCAACATCAAAGCACCATTTTAGTTAATAATGAACCATCTAAACAATAACTACTACAAAAAAGAGATTCCTGCTTGATGATAAATTGTGCCCTCAACTCCAAATCAATGGAGCGCTTAATACCAAATCACCAATTAGTTTATGATGAAACTAGTCAAGGAAGCATTTTACTCTTTGTGTGACAGGAAGGAGCTTAGCAACTGTCTTATCACGAACTTCTTTGTTTGAGGGGAAATTCTTTCAGGCATTGATAATATTTTTTGACTGAAGTGGTTGGAATCATCACAATAACTGAAACTACGACATACCAAATTCACATTCAGAGCGACATCTGCATTGAGAAGGTTCCTCAAATTAAACAGTATCAGTGTTCACAAATCCATGTAGTGCAAAAACTACTTGTAGATTGGTTTCATGAAAGCAAATTAATATAAAGAAGAAATTCATTCTTGTTGACGTTTGATACTACTTTCATTGTCACAAAAAACTGCTGTGTTTTCTAAAGATCGGGACTAAAAAACAAAATCTTAAATTATAATGGATTGTTAAAGAGATGCAGTCATTATCTAATTTGAAAGGAAGCAGTTTAGAAATCCTGGCATCACAATCTGTTTCATTTTGGGAAAATGGATGAATAAATCGTGAATAAGCATTGATGTTGATAGTACAGACTCTATTCGTGTCCAACAAATAAAATAAACTATTTTTAACCAGCAAAATGATCAAGGCAATGTTTGACATTGTAATAACACATCTTGGATGAAGCGTGAGAATCAATCTAACCATTTCACAAATCTTCATTTGACTAATGGCTTTTATCTGATGTAAGAGTAATACCAAGGAGAAGTAATGATGAAACTTGAAAATTAATGCAGCATTGCTCTTTTTAAGAAAAGGAAATATGTTAGAAATCCCAAATTTCATGTTATGCAGCTGGTAGAGCTCCTGCCTTGCAGTGCCAGAGCCCGGGTTCGTTCCTGACTTCGGGTGCTGTCTGTGTGGGTTCTCCCTATGATAACGGGGTTTCCTTCAGGTGCTCTGGTTTCGTCCCACATCCCAAAGATGTGCAGGTTTGTTGTTAATTTGCCTCTGTATATTGCACCTAATGTGCAGGGAGTGGATGAGAAAGTAGGATAACAGAATTATTGTGTATGTGTGATCAATGGTTGATGTGGACCGAAGGGCCTGTTTGCATGCTGCATCTCTAAACTAAACTAAAGCAAAGTAATATAACTGCTTTAGTTGAGGGATATTCCACCTACCATTGAGAAAGACCTTTGGTGGTAATAGCGATCCTTTTATTCCACACCAATTAAGTTAGACTCCTGCATCCTAGATTTGAAATGACAACCAAAGGAGCACTTGGATTTTGACAAGGTCTATTAAACAAAGCAACAGTACTCTACAAATGAATCGAGTAGTTCACAGCACGATGTAGCACAAATTGATTTAATGGCAAGTAGGTGAAACAATGAGGAATTATTCTGTTCTTTATCAAAGCCACATTTGTGGATTATAATATCACTTCCAAGAGATGCAGTATTACTCTGTACTTAGAGAAAAAACTCCTGAGAACCCTTCATGTTGTAAACTGTTTCCTTGGAGGGAAATTCCATCAAATTGAGAACTGGTGACAGATATACCTTTATACACACCAAATATATCATATTATAATATGGTTTAGAGGAAGCTGTCTACGCCTATGTCTTTACTAGGAATGGGCTATTTTCTAAATAGGGAGATAATCCACAAATCCGAGGTGCTCAGGGACTTGGGAGTGTTGATGCAGGATTCTCAAAAAGTTAACTTGCAAGTCGAATCTGTAGTAAAGAAGGCAAACGCAATGCAAACATTTATTTCAAGCAGACTAGAATACAAAAACAAGGATGCAATGCTGAAGCTCTAAGATGCTGGTCAGGCTGCATTTGGTGTATTGTGAGCAATTTTGGGCCCTATATCCGAGGAAAGATGTGCTGGCATTGGAGAGGGTCCAGAGGAGGATTACTAGAATGATCCGAGGAATGAGTGGTTTAACATATGATGAGCGTTTGATGGCACTGGGCCTCTACTCGCTGGAGTTTAGAAGGATGAGAGGGGACCCCATTGAAATTTACCGACCAGTGAAAGGCCTGGATAGAATGGATGTGGAGAGGATATTTCCACTAAAGGGCGAGTCTAAGACCAGAGGTCATAGCTTCAGAATTAAAGGACATTCCTTTAGGAAGGAGATGAGGAGGAATTTCTTTAGTCAGAGGTTGGTGAATCTGTGGAATTCATAATTTAGAGATACAGCATGGAAACAGCATCTCTGGAGAGAAGGAATGGGTGACTTTTCGGGTCGAGACCCTTCTTCAGACTGGTGACTGAAGTCTGAAGAAGAATCTCGATCCGATCTATCGAAGAGGTCTATAAGAGGTGCTGCCACAGAAAGACAGCCAGCATCATCAACAACCCACACCACCTTGGCCACATTCACTGTAACATCCAAGTTCAAGAACGGCTTTTCCCCAATGTCCATCAGGGTATTGAAAACTACAAGCTCCAAACTACAACTGACTTGGTTGCACTAGGGACTTCAGACTTTGTTTTGTTGTTTGCACTTTTTTTTGTAGTAAATGCTTTGTAATGCTGTTCATTATACTCTCTATTGAGTATGGTGTTCAAGCGTTTACACGCTTGTGGTGCTGCAAGTAAGAATTTATTTGTTCTCTTTTGGTACATATAACAAAGAACTCTTAATTCTTGACTTTCCTTAAATTAACTGATGCTTAATGCAGTATTCTTTACTTGAAGATAAATGCTTATTATTATTAAAAGATTCACTCGATGGAAATTACACCTCACATTGAAGATGAGCTTTCCATTTGGTTGCTTCAGTTCCAGTTATGATTCAGTGCTTTATTTGCATCATTTGAGTAAACTGTTCTTATTTATGCAGTACAAAGCGAATTCGATTAAAATGTTTCTCGTAACAAATTGATTTGTTTGGTTATTACTGCTTCAGATATTGTGAATGTGATTTTTCTGATGATATTAAATTCCTCCTGGATCCAGTTCAGAGGAGTTTTCGGTGAAGTAAACAGACGTTTCCATTAAGGATAAACCCAGCCAACAGAACTTTGATCTCTTCTTAAATGTAGGTAGATTAGAATGCTTGCTATAATAATTTGATTTGCATGACGGAGCTTACTTCATACATTGGAAACATGATTAGCCAACCAAATTTAATTGGACCCAACCAAATAAAATAGGTTATTTCATGATATTGAGATTAACTTTTCTAATTGACACTATTTTGAGTGTTCCCCAAAGAGATTGAAATTAGAATACTTTGTATAGCAAATCAATTCACTTGATGGAAGTTACTTGAGAGAGAGAGCTTTGCTATACTAATATTGCCCCCTGCTGGACTAGTTGTGAACTGATCTACATTGTGAGAATTGCCACATCTACATTGTGAGAAACAGTTTAATGCCCTGGATTTGAGGGATATTACTTAATAATATTTGGAATATGTGTTGCCCTTGGTAGAAAAGATGACATTAGTTCCTGCTGAATTACTGGAACTTTAATATATCCAATTTGGATTGGTGATCAAAGCAACATCTTAGATTTTTTTTTCAAACCAATTTGTTTTCTAAAGTAGATGAATCTGAGGAGCTTGCGCATCTAAAACATACAAAATTAATTCGGGGGCAAATAAATAACATCCACGAATTAGATCTGGTCATCGATCACAGATTACACTTTCACCATGTTGAAATTGATGGTATGTTTTGTTCCACATTTTAAATGTCTTGACCTGAGCAATGTGGTAGATTATGATGAAACTTGTAAAAAGTGTAATATTGCACTTTGTGTAGAAGAAAGAGCGAAAACGCTTTCAAATTATAAATCGCATCATTGTAGAATTCCTTCAGACATTGAGGATAATGTTTGCATTTGGTGATAGTCCCTGTTAAATCATATCAAACAAATTAGACTCTAACATATCTGAAGAAGTCTGAAGAAAATCCTAAGCTGAAATGTTGTTTGTCCATTGCCTCTACTGCATGGCCTGCTGAGTTCCTCCAGCACTTTGATTTTTACTTGAGATTCCAACATCTGCAGTTTTTTGTGTCCACCACAGCAGTTTTGAAAAGTTGATCTAAGATGAATTTTGCATTGTGATAAGCTTTGTCAAACGAAGGACTATTAAGGTGCACAAGAACCAAAGTACCTCACAAACCCACAGATGACAAATTAACTGATTTGATGGAAACCAAGTGACACCTTGACAAAATCCTTTCTGGTTGATGTGTAAGAAGGATGCTGGTTTAAACCGAAGTTAGACACAAAAAGCTGGAGTAACTCAGTGGGACAGGCAACATCTCTGGAAAGAAGGAATGGGTGACGTTTCGGGTCGAGATCCTTCTTCAAATTAGACAATAGACAATTGGTGAGGTATAAGGGAAACAAGAGATATAGAACAAAGATATTGAGGAACAAGATAGACCACTCCACCCGATAAACCTTAGTAGATCATGGGTAAATTTCAGTGCCATTTTAGTAAGCAGATTCTAGACTGGGCATTGTTCACAACTCTCTGCGATTTCTTCGTATATAAAATGTTTGCAAACAGTTATTTTTGATCAACTTCTTGGATAAGTTGACAGTTGACATTTATAACTATTTCTTAAAAGGTTGCTGCTTCGTGATCTTTAAACTTTGGATGTTACTGACTGAATAGTTGCACTAGAGATCCACTCTGTATCAGGCCAATTGATCATATTTAATGAACTGTTCTTTGCTTTCTCTGTTAATTTTAATTTCACCTCCACAAGCTATATCTCTTTTTGTTTTATTTTAAAAAGTCATGGAAGCAGAGATTAGGCATTTGCAAACAATAGAACTCTATTGTATCCATAATATAATTGAAAAGACATTTAACTTTATACTTTGAGCCAAGAACATTTGAATTGGTGAATTGATTAGTTAAAAACCCTTGACAGCCACTGAAATGACCAATGCTCCCTGACATGGTACAGAAGCATGAATCCAATTCAAATGGACACAGTGGTGGAGTAAATCACTGGGTCAGGCAGCATCTCTGGAGAAAAAGGATGGGTGATGTTTCAGGTTGGGACCCTTCTTCAGACAAGTGGGGGAAGGTGAAGAGCTGGTATAAATCAGGATCTGATCTTTACATTGGTTAGCTGATATGCGAAACAGTGCAACCCTGTATATCTCGCACACAAAATGATGTAAATCTTACCATGAATAACAGAAATAAAAAGTGTTATCCTTGTTTATGAAGTTCATTTTTGAATGATTTAAACTTGAGGGGGTTGGTGCAATGTACTGCTAACCCACAAATGTGTTGTTACGAGATATTCATATTTGAATAATCCATAAATCACAAAAAAACAAGAAGGTGCCTATGTTATTTGACCAACTTATCAGTTGAATTTAAATATGAAATTTTTACAGGTTGTAGGTTAGTGGGTAAGATCGTGTTAATGCATGTAACTCATTTTTCACAAAAGTGAAGGTTAGCACTATATTGCACCGACCCCCTCAATTATATGTTAAATTCAAAATTAAACTATGGCAGCAATGTACATTATTCATGTCTAAAGCTAGCAGTTCTGTATTAGAGTAGGTCTGTATGCATTACATTTTATTACACTAGTATAGAATGAAAAAATATCTTGACATGTGTTCATAGTTATTTTATTCACAATATTAGGATTTCTGGAAATAAGTTTGATGTCACTGATTGCGAATGTGTGTGGGTAGGTCATAATGAAATGTATGTGAGAGAAAAGTGATCATGATAGGGAGAACCATGTGCTGAGAAGTGTGAGCATGATAGAGAGAGAGAGGGAATGCCGGGGCTACCTGAAGTGAGAGAATTCAAAACTCATACCACTGCCCAAGCGAAATATGAGATACTGTTCCTCCAATTTGTGTTTAGCCTCTGATAATGGAGGAGACCGAGGACAGAAAGGCTGTGTAGGAATGGGAAGGAGAATTAAAGTGTCCAGTAACCGTGTGATCAGGTGGTTCAGTCGGGCTGAGCGAAGGTGTTCCGCGAAACAATCGCCCAGTCTGCGTTGGTCTTGCCGATGTAAAAGAGTCCACATCTTGAACAATGGATAGTGTAGAGGAGGTTGGAGGAGGTGCAAGTGAATCTCTGCCTAACCTGAAAGGACTGTCCTGGTCCCCGGACAGAGTCGAGGGAGGCGGTATAGCGACAGGTGTACTGTCGGAGTCCCTGGACAGTTGGGAGAGGACTTATAGCGACAGGTGCACTGTCGGAATCCCTGGACAGGGTAAAGGGAGGAGGTATAACGACAGGTGTACTGTCGGGATCCCTGGACAGAGTCACTGTTGGGGTCCCTGGACAGAGTCATCCGAGATGTCCTCATTGTTTAGGGAACAGGGGTTCCCATCTCCCATCATAGATGAGGCCCCCACTTGTGTCTCCTCGGTACCCCGCAGCTCCGCCCTTGCTCCCCCACCCCCTAGTTGCAACCGAGACAGATTGCTCCTAATCCTTACCATCCATCCCATCAGCTGTTGCATACAATATACAATCCTCCAAAATTTCCGCCATCTCCAACGGGATCCCACCACTAGCCACATTTTTCCATCTCCACCCCTTTCCGGCTTCCGTTCCCTTCGCAGAGACCGTTCCCTCCGCAATTCCCTGGTTAACTCATTCCTTCCCACCCTAACCACCCCCTCCTCAAGTACCTTCTCCTGCAACCGCGGAAGATGCAACACCTGTTGCAATACCTCCTCCCTCGACTTTTTCCAAGGACCCCGACAGACTTTTCAGGTTAGGCAGAGGTTCACTTCCACCTCCTCCAACCTCAAAGAGTCCTAGGAAAACAGTGTGGAAACAGGTCCTTCAGCCCAACTCGCCCACACCGGCCAACAATGTCCCAGCTACACTCGTCCCACTTGCCTGCGTTTGGTCCATATCCCTTCAAACCATGCCACTGTCTAATTGTTTCTTAAATGATGGGATAGTCCCAGCCTCAACTACCTCCTCTGGCAACTTGTTCCATACACCCACCATTCTTTGTGTGAAAAAGTTATCCCTCGGATTCGTATTAAATCTTTTCCCCTTCACTTTGAACTGATGTCCTCTGGTTCTCGACACCCCTATTCTGGGCAAAAGATTGTACATCTACCCAATCTATTCCACTCATAACCTCGTATACCTCTATAACATCTCTCCTCATCCTCCTGTGCTCCATGGAATTGAGACACAGCCTACTCAATGTTTACACCCTCTAGAATGGGCAACATCGTCGTAAATCTTTTCTGAATCCTTTGAAGCTTGACAATATTTTTCCTATAACATGGTGCCCAGAACTGAACACAATATTATAAATGCGATCTCACCAACGTCTTATACAACTGCAACATGACCTCCCAACTTCTATACTCAATACTCTGAATGATGAAGGCCAAAGTGCCAAAAACGTTTTTGACCACCTTAAATACCTGCGACTCGACCTTCAAGGAACCATGCCCCATATACTCCTAGAACCCTCTGCTCTAAAACAATACCCAGGGGCCTGTGTAAGTCCTGCCCTTGTTCTAGCAACACCTCACACTTTTCTGTATTACATTCCATCAACCATTCCTCTGCCCACCTGTCCATTCTATCCAGATCCTGCTGCAATCTTTCAGAACCATCTGCATTATCTGCAAAACCACTAACTTTTGTATCATCTGCTAATCTTGCTTTGTATGTTCTCATCCAAATCATTGATGTAGATGACAAACAGTAACAGGCCCAGCACTGAACCCTGAGGCACACCATTAGTCACAGGCCTCCAGTCTGAGGAGCAACCTTCCACCACCACCATTTTTTCATATGAAGAAAGACTGGATAGACGCGGCTTGTACTCGCTGGAATTTAGAAGATTGAGGGGGGGGATCTTATAGAAACTTACAAAATTCTTAAGGGGTTGGACAGGCTAGATGCAGGAAGATTGTTCCCGATGTTGGGGAAGTCCAGAACAGTTTAAGGATAAGGGGGAAGTCTTTTAGGACCGAGGTGAGAACGTTTTTTTTTTCACACAGAGAGTGGTGAATCTGTGGAATTCTCTGCCACAGAAGATAGTTGAGGCCAGTTCATTGGCTATATTTAAGAGGGAGTTAGATGTGGCCCTTGTGGCTAAAGGGATCGGGGGTATGGAGAGAAGGCAGGTACGGGATACTGAGTTGGATGATCAGCCATGATCATATTGAATGGCAGTGCAGGCTCGAAGGGCCGAATGGCCTACTCCTGCACCCATTTTCTATGTTTCTATGTTTCTATCACCCTTTGCTTCCTTCCATGGAGCCAATTTCCTGTCTACTGAATCCGTTGTTCAAGATGTGGACTCTTGTACTTCGGCGAGTCCAAACACAGACTGGGCGATTGTTTGGCGGAACACCTTCGCTCAGCCCGCCTGAACCAACCTGAACTCCCGGTTGCCGAACACTTTATTTTTCCTTCCCATTCCTACACAGACCCCTTTCTGGCCTCGGTCTCCTCCATGGTCAGAGTGAGGCTAAATGCAAATTGGAAGAACAGCATCTCACTTGGACAGCTTGCATGTGATTTTTCTCACTTCAGGAAGCCCTGGCATTCCCCCTCTCTCTATCCCTCCCCCACCCAAGTTGCACTAGCTTCTCATTTTCACCCTACCAACAGCTTAAAATGGCCGTTTTCCTTCATCACGTTACTTTTTTGCATATCTTTCATTCATTTTTCTTTATCTCTCCACATCACCGTCTATATCTCTTGTTTCCCTTATCCCTAACCAGTCTGAAGAAGGGTCTCAACCCGAAACATCACCCATTCCTTCTTTCCAGAGATGCTGCCTGTCCCGCTGTGTGACTCTAGCTTTTTGTGTCTATCCTTTCTGGTTGATGGTATTCTATGTTTTATTTATGGCTAAAACTATGCAGCAATAATGTTGTGGGAGAACATTGCTAGTTATCAGGGAAAAATATCAATTGTTCCCTTGAAGCAATATAGCATCTCCACTGTCTTCTGGGAGCAATGACACTGAAAGTGGAAAAAGAGCACTAAAGGTAGTCTTGAGAACCTCAAGGTCATGAACTAGGGGGTGAGGTTTTGGGGCTGGACCTTTCTTCAGACTGATTGTAGTAGGAGGTGAGGGGGAAAAAAGTGGAAGCGAAAAGAGGCAGGACAAATCACAGCCGCCACAGATGACCTTAGGCAAGGGGGTTCCTCGATAGACTGATTGTTGAACAAATGCTGGAGATAGAAAAAGGTGGAAGCTACCTAAAATTGGAGAATTCAATGTTCATTCCATTGGATTGGAAGCTACCCAATCGGTATGAGGTGCCATTCCTCCAGTTTGCATGTTGCCTCACTCTGGCAATGGAGGAAGTCCGGGACAGAAAGCTCAGTATGGGAACGGAAAGGGAGTTAAAGCGGTTAGCAACCGGAAAATCCAGTCGGGTTTGGTGAACCGAGCAAGTGTTCGGCTAATCAGTTACCGAGTCTTTGACGAGTCCACATCGGGAACACCATATGCATGTAAATCCCTGTCCCACCTGGATGGAGTCGAGGGACCCTGGTAGATGCTCGGGTCCCTGGATGGAGTCGATGGACGAGGTAGAAGGACAGGTGTTGCATTTTCTATGGTTGCAGGGGACAGTATCTGAGGAGGGGGTGGTTCAGGTGGGAAGGAATGAGTGTCAAACGGAGCAGTCTCTGCAGAAGGCAGAAAGGGGTGGAGTTCGGATGATGTGATTTGTGCTGAGATCGCAGTGGAGGTGATGAAAATCAGTTGTTTAGTTCAATTTAGAAATAAAGCATGGAAAATGACCCTTCGGCCCACCGTTTGGGTCGACCAACGATCACCTATACACTAGTTCTATCCTACGTGCAAGGAACAATTTACAGAAGCCAATTAACCGACAAACCCGCGTGGCTTGGAATGTGGGAGGAAACCGGAGCAACCGGATAAAACCCATGAGGTCACAGGGAGAACGTACAAACTCCATACAGTCAGCACGCATAGTCAGGATGCGAATCTGGGTCTCTGGCACTGTAAGGCAGCAGCTCTACCACTAAACCACTTATTTGCACAGAGAAAAACTCTGTGATTCTTACCCTGTCTCAGTTATTTAGCTGCAGTCAACAGAGGCTGTTGGAGTTAATCTAGTGTGTGTTTGGGGATGCAGTGGGAAGGTGTTTACAAAATCATGAATTACGTCTCTCATCTGGGAGTGGGCCTCATTGAGACAAGTATTTTACTGGATCATGCTTAAGAGCATCTTGATTTTGGTCTTGTTCAATTCGTTGAGATGTCACACCAGAGATATGGTTAATATAAGGCGTGTCTGATGGCATGTTTTTTTTAATTTCAAAATTAAACTTTATTCTGAAGAGAACCGAGAAAATTTCCTCATACATTTTCAGTATCGATACATACAATAGTGCAATAGACGTCTTCGCATCTGTCTTAAACAAAACCGCCTTGGTACTCATGTGGCCCCCTCCGGTGATAACCCTCTCCTTGTTTGAGGGGTGGAATCGAAATCAGCGGGAGGTTGGCTGGACGCTTGTGTTGAATCAAAATGGCGGTCTGACATAGTGTTAGTTAATTCAACCAACGTTGTGTGTGTTCGTGGTGGTATTTAACGTCGGGAATTGAGGGGTGGCAGTGTGATTAACAGAGTGCTCGATCCAGGGGCTGTCTGACGGGTGTCCGGGTCGATCAGTCACACAATGATAAAAGTTAGCTCATTGATCATTTCTTTGTGATGACGGTTGATTGAGGACGAGTGCGACGTGCGGATGATCATGGCGATGTCTAAGTGGTTGTCTGCTGATTGAGGTGCAGAACCTCCGGGTGGGTGGGTTGATCGGAGGGGTGTTTAATCAAGTGTTGCCTAACTGTCGACCGCAGGATATTTGGGTCGTAGTGGCGTGGAACATGTCATTTAATGTATTGTTTTTTAAAATTATATATTGATTGTGTTTCCGTTGATATTCTTATAAAAACAATAGCAAGTTAAAAAAAATCGATGTTTCCTTCCCAGTGGATATGACAATTAAACAATCTTGGGTTTTAATGTGTCTGACCCCGAACTTTGTTGGAAACGTCACCCATTCCTTCTCTCCAGAGATGCTGCCTGTCCCGCTGAGTTACTCCAGCTCTTTGTGAGTTTGGTTTAGGAAGCAGTCCCGTCAGATTCTAAATGTAATTTCTGGGCGTGTCATATTGCCGGGAATTTTATTGTCAGTGTATCCCAGTTATCTGCCACATTCCCAGATTAAACACTCCCGTTATCAGACTGAATTAAAAAAAAGATGATCAAACAAGACTGGTGATGAATGGTGCTGCGCAGCAGGAGGGATGTTTCGTGTAGGGCGCCGTCTGATCGTGAGTGTGGTTAATGTGTTGAGTCTGTGCAGCAAAGGTAATAGAGCGGCAAAAATACTATCTTTGCTGTGCAGTGATGTTGTATTTAAACTAGGTCTGAGCGTTGGTGTTTCACGAAGGGACGTACGTGCCTGGTTGGAGTTTGGGGGAGAGGTGGGTGAGATCGAAGGGAGTGTCAGTCCATGGGAGTTTTTAGCGGCTGTCTGATAGTGGGCGTGTTTAACCAAGAGCGGTGTCTGTCCGGTCTTGACTAATGGCGTTGACGCTAGCAGATGGCTTGTCCTCGATTGTGTCTGTCAATGGGTTGCCTGGATGTGGACGTGGTCTTACCACGTGTGCATTTAATGGAGGGTGTGCGCCTCGGGGAGTTTAACCTCGGGCAGTCTGACCATGTGCACGTTCACCAGATGTTCCTTTGATAAGATCATAAGTGATAGGAAAGAATTAGGCCATTCGGCCCATCAAGGCTACACCGCCATTCAATCATGGCTGATCTATCCCACCTCACTCCGTTCTCCTGCCTTCTCCCCATAACCTCTGACACCCATAACTCAGCGGGAACGTTGCCAGTTCTAGCACCTAGACAACTCTACCCTCCATATATCGAAAGGTAATAAAAATAGATGCTGGAAAACTGAGGTAAAAACAGAAAATACTGGACACATTCAGCAGATCAAGCAGAATTAATGGGAGACGTATAGGAGTTTCTTTCTTCTGCCTCTTGTGTTCAAAACTGCATCTCACAGACTGGTACTGGACATAACTTAAAGGTTATAAGATAGATCTTCGCAATGAATTATTTAAAATGCTAGACTGGAAGAATTACCAGGTTGCACGTTAGTGAAGAACCAAGTCACCTGACAGATCTGGTGTAGTGTTATTAAACAGTCCTAATAGACAATAGGTGCAGGAGGAGGCCATTCGGCCCTTTGAGCCAGCACCACCATTCAATGTGATCATGGCTGATCATTCTCAATCAGTACCCCTTTCCTGCCTTCTCCCCATATCCCCTGACTCCGCTATCTTGAAGAAACATAGAAAATAGGTGCAGGAGTAGGCCATTCGGCCCTTCGAACCTGCACCGCCATTCAATATGATCATGGCTGATCATCCAACTCAGTATCCTGTACCTGCCTTCTCTCCATACCCCCTGATCCCTTTAGCCACAAGGGCCACATCTAACTCCCTCTTAAATATAGCCAATGAACTGGCCTCAACTACCCTCTGTGGCAGAGAATTCCACAGATTCACCACTCTGTGTGAAAAAAAAGTTCTTATCTCGGTCCTAAAAGACTTCCCCCTTATCCTTAAACTGTGACCCCTTGTTCTGGACTTCCCCAACATCGGGAACAATCATCCTGCATCTAGCCTGTCCAACCCCTTAAGAATTTTGTAAGTTCCTATAAGATCCCCCCTCAATCTTCTAAATCCCAGCGAGTACAAGCCGAGTCTATCCAGTCTTTCTTCAAATGAAAGTCCTGCCATCCCAGGAATCAATCTGGTGAACCTCCTCTGTACTCCCTCTATGGCAAGAATGTCTTTCCTCAGATTAGGAGACCAAAACTGTACACAAGCTCTATCTTGAATGCATTCAGAGAATTGGCCTCCACTGCCTTCTGAGGCAGAGAATTCCACAGATTCACAACTGTCTGACTGAAAATGTTTTTCCCCATCTCAGTTCTAAATGGCCTACCCCTTATTCTTAAACGGTGGCCCCTTGTTCTAGACCCCCCCCCAACATTGGGAACATGTTTCCTGCCTCTAACGTGTCCAACCCCTTAATAATCTTATACGTTTCGATAAGATCTCCTCTCATCCTTCTAAGAATCCTCGGAAGAAGGCTCTTTACATTATACTTCCAGATGAATTTCATCCTGTGAATTCTGGAGACATGAAGACTCGGAACCCACCTTTGTATGGATGGCAAGTAGCTTCCATTCTACTACTTGGATCTTCCTGTGAAATGGCGGAATGCTGCAGTGGAAGTTTAACTAGCTGACAAAGCAGATTGGGGTTTCTCAGTTAAAATGGGATTCAATGGTTCTTTATTGTCACATATGCACAGCACAGTGAAATACTTTTGCACAACCCACAAATGCACACTCGCAATATTCTGGTGCTGTTTAAAATGAAAACAAAAAAATACAAAATGTTCAAAGTCCGGTTCACATGTTGGAAGTACTGGAGTGCCCCCGATCCAGGTAAGCCCTCGGCTTCTGCATGCCCGCAATCCGATGACCCTCTCCTAGCCTGACCGCCTCTGTGTCCGGGGGAGCCTCCTGCAGCTGACCTTGAAGGTGCTGGAGGCAATACCCCAGTACCTCTCCTGCTCACCTACTCCTTGCGTCCGTCGTCGCCAGTGGTTCCCTCAACTCTCCAGTCTTCGGGGTTTTCTGAGCTCCCCCCTGCAGGGAGTATCCTGTCGGGACCTTCTCTGCAGCGACAAACCAGGCCTGCCGCCACACATGGCCATGGGCAGCCTACCGGGTCTTTGTTCTTGCAGGTCGTGGGGTCTGTCCTTGTTTTCGGCAGCCGGGTCTTGGTTCTTGTCGGCTGCCCATTCATCCTTGCTCTCAGTGGGCTGTCGGATGTTCTCGTTGGACGCCGGGTCTCCTCTTCCATGGCTCCCTGCTGGCTGCCGGGTCTGCTCTTGTACGGCGCTTCGGTGCTCCCTGGGTCTGTGTGGTGTGCAATCTGCCTTTCTGCTTATCTTTTAGGTGGGGATCGGGGAGCAGGAACTTGCAGGTCAGTTGACACTGACTCAGTACTCTAAGTGTGGTATCACTGATGTTTTACAACAGCTACTTTGTGAAGTCCCAACATTTGTACATAATACATTCTCAAAGGTCAAAGGCCTTCTTCACCACACTGTTTTTGACACCACTTTCAGGGAACCAAGCACCTATACCACAGAAAGAACACAAAGTACTGGAGTAACCATCCCTGGAGAGCATGACCTATCTTTGTTCTCCAAAGATGCTCCCTGATCTGTTGAGTTTCCCTAGCACTTTGTTTCCTTTTGTGTATTACCCAGCATCTGCAGTTCTTTGTTTTCACCTATACCCCAGATATCTGTCTCCAGAGCTCTACCATTTAGGACAAGTCCTGTCCTGGTTTGACATACCAAAGTGAAACACCTCACACCTGTCAAAGTTAAATTTCATTGCCATTCCTTGGCCTACCTTCCCAACTGATCTAGATCCTGTTGTAAACTTAGGTAGCATTCTTTACTGTTCTCTATACCACCAATTTGGTGTAATCTGCCCAATTTACTAAAAATCTTAACTACAATGTTAACTACATCATCATCCAAATTGTTAATGTAGATAACAAATAATAATGGACCCAACACCAACTGTGCACTCACTTGGTCACAGGCTTCAAATCAGAAAAATAACCTTCCACATCTACCCTTTGACTCCTCCTCCAAACCAATTTTGAATCTAGTTGACTAGCTCACCTTCGACTCCAAGTGGTCTAACCTGCAGACTAGGCTACCATGTGGGGCTTTGTCAAAGGCATTGCTAAAGTCCATATAGACAACGTCCACAGCCCTGCATTCATCAATCGTTTTGGTGACCTCCTCAAAAAACTCTTATCAGATTTGTGAGACACTATTTCCAACTCACATAACCATGCTGACTATCCTTAATCAGTCCATACCTATCCAAATGTTGATAGATCCTGTCCCTAAAAATTCCCTCCGCAACTTTCTCGCAGCTGATGTTGGTCTCAGCGATTTGTAGTTCCCTGGCTTGTCCTTGCTACCTTTCTTAAAGAACGGGTCAACATTAGCCACCTTCCAGTCTTCTGGATCTTCACCTAGGGCTAAAGATAATGCAAATATCTTTGGATGAGCCTCCACAATTTCCTCCCTAGCTACCATAGGGTCTGAGGATGCACTTGATCAGGTGGGGATTTATCCACCTTAATGTGTTTTAAAACTGCCAATACCTCCTCTTTGGTAATTTGTATCAGATTAAAGACATGCTTCAGTTCCTTAGCTTCCATGATGTTCTCAGTAAAAGATTGAAGAGAAGTATTCACAGCACTAGAGAGCCGGGTTCAATTCTGACTTCAAGTGCTGTCTGTGTGGACTTTCAACATTCTCCATACAACTACATGGGTTTCCTCTGGGTGCTCTGGTTTCCTCCCACATCCCAAAGACGTATGAGTTTGCAGGTTAATTGGGTGCGGTAAATTGCCTTCATGTGTAGAGAATGGATGCGAATGTGGAGTAACATTGAACAGGTGATCGATAATTGTTGTGGATTTGGTTGGCTATTTTCCTGTTGTATCTTTTGATCAATTTAATCAATCAAATTTAAATCTCTCCTATCTCTTGTTGCTATACACAAAGATGCCATGCTGATCTTTAAGGGGACCTATTTTTTCCCTTTTACTCACAATATACCTGTAAAATCTCTTTGGATTTTACTTTACTTTGGCTGCAAACTCCATTTCATGTTCTCTTTTTGCCCTTTTGATTGCCTTCTTTAATTCTTATTCTGTACACTTCTTATTCTCACAAAGTCGCATGATCCTGACTGCCATTTATCTGACGTATACCTCCAATTTCCTGTCCAGAGCCTCAAAATCTCTCCTCAACTAGGGTTCCCTTTACTTACCAGCTTTGCTCTTCATCCTAACAGGAACATTTCACCCCTGCAATCTTGCTATCTTACTTTCCTGGAGACATTAAATTCCATCCAAGCTCTTTAGATTATCGGAGACCCAGTCAAGATTAGGAAAGTTGAAATCTCCCACTAATACTACCCTATTATTTTTACAACTATCTGCAATCTCCCTGCACATCTGCTCCACCAATTCACCCTGGTAAGTCTATAATACAGTCCCATCAAAGTGACCATTCCCTTCCCGTTTCTAAGTTCTACCATAAAGACCAATAAAGTTGTCTTCAGTAGGCAAACCATTCTACTGCTTGCATTTTCATTGTTTAGTTTGTGTTCAGACTTACAAAATAGAAATAGCTCTTTGGGCCACTGAGTCCATGCTGACCACTATGTCTCAGTGAATGTCTACGGCATTGCCTTTTCTATCTCTTTCCTAGAAACCTGAAAATCTTCTCTTTGGCTTCTTAGTGATGCTCTTGGTGGCTACATTGGTTTCATCATTTGATTGCTCCGTCAATTGCGAGGCATGTTATCAGAGAGTACTTTAAATATCTAAAATGTTTCTATTGACAATTCTTGACAAGAAGCTGCTTAAAGGCAAACCTATGCAACAAACTTTTCCCAGTCTAGACAGAGTAAAGCTGCCAGAAATACCAGGAGCAGAGGATCCTTGCACATCAACTACATGGACGATGACACGTTGGCCTGGCTTGCCTCAACGGAGCTGCAGGTCTAAAAGACATAAGAACTACATGCTTCCGTTCAAACCTGGTCACTGACAGCAACATGGACAGCAACATGGCTTCAACGAAGGTCGAAATACCCATCATGTCACACTCAGAACAGCAACCTCACTAAAGAAGTGTAGGAAAATAACTGCAGATGCTGGTACAAATCAAAGGTATCACAAAATGCTGGAGTAACTCAGCAGGACGGGCAGCATCTAGGAGAGAGGGAATGGGTGACGTTTCGGGTCTCGGAAACGTCACCCATTCCCTCTCTCCTAGATGCTGCCCGTCCTGCTGAGTTACTCCAGCATTTTGTGATACCTCACTAAAGGAAATCACTTTTATGAGTCACAAACCTGTTTCTCACTCTATGCATCTACATTCCATGTATCAATGAGGATTCATCCAATCTGTTGTGAACAGGCAAACTGAATTATACTGATAAGCATGAACTCTGCAAGATGCTACTAATGTATACAGATATAACGGTGACAGAAAGCAGTAAGGGTATGGAGAGTTGGACTTCTTGGGTGAGTTAAGGGTTAAATCTTTCACCTCATCTGCTTAACTCTAACTGGCCATGGAAGAAAGATATTCTGAGGTAAACATGAGACAACAGAATATCTGGGCAAATAAATAAATAACTGAGACTACATTGATTATGTGTAACTTATGTTTAACTTTAGTGATGGGATGTAATAAACAAGCAGACTGATTAATTATTCATACTTTAGATGTGATATTTAGATAAATAATATCAATTAGGTGATTCCAGTGAAGGATTCAATGTGTTGTCTCTAATTCCAGTTACTCATTATAATTGTCACATGCAGGATTCTTCTATTTATTTAGGTTTTCCCTAAAATTAATAGTACATTTCCCGAGTGAATTGTGATGGGAATGTAGGGAAGGGTGAACAGGACATAGTTATTGTGTGAATACTTAATATTCTGAAACGAATACTAGAAGCTACACCATCAGACACAAAGCAGGCCATGAACTAAATAACAGTGAGATGCTAAGAAGGGTGCCTCTGGGCTGAGTCCAGTGTCTGAGGCGCTCACACATCACTCCGCATCTTGGTGATGTTCACATAGTTGGGATTTGATAAAGTGCAATTGTCATTGTGAAGGTTGTGATCAGGGGGATGGCGAGTGCCGCCCATTCCTTCCTGGGTATATTCTGACTTGCAGATGCTAGATGTGCTGTTACTTTTCTTCAGATCGGTGACGGATGGAATGGTGGCACAGCTTCTAGTGTGCAGGTACTGGGCCTGCTCCTCATTCTCCGTCTCTCGATGGTAGAAATAGTTAAAGTTGGAGACTATGACTGGGACAGGGAGGGCGATGGTCAGTACCCCAGCGATGGCACAAAGGGAGCCCACCATCTTGCCCCCAATGGTTATGGGGTACATATCTCCATACCCCACTGTTGTCATGGACACCACTGCCCACCAAAAGGCATCGGGGATACTGTCAAAGTAGGAGGCAGCCTCATCGGCTTCAGCAAAGTAGACAGCGCTGGAGAAGAGGATGACTCCGATGAAGAGGAAAAAGATGAGGAGCCCCAGCTCCCTCATGCTCGCCTTCAAAGTCTGCCCCAGGATCTGTAGGCCCTTGGAGTGCCTGGAGAGCTTGAATATTCTGAAGACTCTGACCAGTCGGATGACCCTTAGGATGGCCAGGGACATGGCCTGCTGTCCTTGCTGCTGCTCATTGCCTGCCTGCTGCTGCTGGTGCTGCTGCTGCTGCTCAGCCAATCCAGTGCCCAGGGTGATGAAATAGGGAATTATGGCCACAATGTCAATAATGTTCATGATATTTCTAAAGAAGTTGGGCTTGCTGGGACAAGCAAATAATCTGACCAGGAACTCAAAGGAGAACCAAATGATGCAGAGGGTCTCAACGATGAAGAAGGGATCAGCGAAGGTTGGCGTGTGATAGGGAGCCGTTTCATTGTTATACTGTGGTCTCCCTCCAGCAGGATTCTCTTTGTCATCTCTAAAGACGGGGAGTGTTTCCAGACAGAAGCTGACAATGGAGATGAGGATGACCATAACGGACATGATGGCAATAACACGGGCTGGACCTGAACTCTCAGGGTACTCGAAGAGTAGCCAGATCTGTCGCTGAAACTCGTTCTCTGGTAACGGTCGTTCCTCTTCCTTGATAAAACCTTCATCTTCTCTGAACATGTCCATGGCCTCCTCTCCAAGTTCATAGAAATGTATTTCCTCTGTAAAAATGTCCAGGGGCACATTAATGGGCCTGCGCAGCCTCCCTCCCGACTGGTAGTAATATAGGATGGCATCAAAACTCGGCCGGTTCCTGTCAAAGAAATATTCATTCCTCAGGGGATCAAAGTAGCCCATTCTCTTCTTGGGGTCCCCCAGCAGAGTGTCGGGGAACTGTGCCAAGGTCCTCAGCTGAGTCTCAAATCGAAGGCCTGAGATGTTGATAACCACCCGTTCACAGCACTCATGATTTTGCTCCAGACCATACAGGTCCTGATTCTGGACAGGGAGAGCAGCTAACTCATCAACATTGTCCCCATGAGCCACTGTCATTTTGCTTGAGGGAAGCTACTGACAAGTGTTGAATTAGAAAGCAGAGGGGTTTGTGTATTGATTGTCCTAAAACCGGAGAGCACGAATACCAGGATATTTTGAATCTCAGGATGGTGGAATAATTGATTCCATAAAATGGAATTAGTGGATAGTAAGTTTGTGGATTTTACAGTCAATCTTTATTTTATATTACTGCTACTGGATTGGGGAGTTTGTGGATTGTAGACTTAATGATCCTGACTTTTCAAGAAATAGTAGATCTTGGTTGTTTGTGCAAGTGGATCCTGAAATTAATCCATTCTGCAGCTAATAGATGAAACAGTCATATATCCCAGTGAATGGATTGTTAATGTTAGTGAATCCTGGAATTATGAAACGTTGCTGTTTATAGGATTTAGAGATAGTGATTCTGTGATTAGTAGATCCTGTGCTTGGTAAGTTCTTCAGTTAGCGGAACTTGTAGCTTTTTATTCCAGTTGTTTCTGGCTCCTGGATCCTAATTTTAGAATGTCTTGAAGCTCTTTGTTCTTGAAGCTGGAGATGATAGATTCTGATGTTAGTATTTTGTGGAATTATGTAACCTACAGAAGACAGAAATAGATTATAGAATTAATGGCTGCTGGAATTGCTGAATTCTGGTTATTTTAGTGGATCCTGGTTTCTCCAACCCAAATTTAGTAAATCTTGTATAATTTATGGATATTAGTATATTCTAGATCACTGATTCATTCATTGTTCCTGGAATTTTGTTGGTCCTAGAGATTTGGTTTCTGGATTTGGTGGCTCAAGGAACTTTTGAATCCTGTAGCTATGAATGCTGGATTTAATGACTAATGAAGTTTGAGGTTGCTTGTCATATGTGGATCTATTGTTAATAGATCCCAGGATTCATTAATTCTAGAATTAATGAATCTAGTGTCAGTGAATTTTGTAGTTTGTAGATCCTGGAGATTGTGGATCCTAGAATTTGTAGATCCTCAGGTTTTTGGGAATTGGCAAATCTGGATCTCAATGGTTCCTGAAAAATTCCAGCAGATCCTGGAGATAATGGCGTCTGTAGTAAGCAGATCTCATAGTTTGTGGACCATGGAGTATGTGGATCTTGAAGTTTGTCGAAACTGGAGTTAGAGAGTTTTGTATCCTGGGATTAGTGAATATTGTACTTAGTGGTCAATAGCATTGGTGAACTGTGGAGTTACTAATTTCTGAAGTTCATGGATTCTTGATGAAACCTAAATGAAAACATTAAAAAAAAATGTTATTTACCCCATCAGCCAGGCAGGAAGGATATATATTTATATATGACAGTGAAGCACAGTGGAATTGGCAGAGAGGAGAAGGAAATGCAAGTGAAAGTTGAGGAGAGAAAGATGGGTAACAGGTGGATTGGGAGCAAGGTGGAAAATGGAACATAGAAGATTTTTTTAAAAACAACACCGGAACAAGCCCTTCAGCCCACAATGTATGTACTGAACATTATGCCAAGCCAAACTCTTATCTGCCTGCACATGATCTATCACCCCCCCCCCATTCCTGCATATCCATGTGCCTATTCAAAAGCTACTTAAACACCATTATCATATTTGTCTCCACTACCATCCTTGGCAGTGCCTTTTAAGCACCCACCACAAAAAAAAAACTTGCCCTGGAAATCTCCTTTAAAATTTGCGCCTCTCACAACGCAATGCCCTCTATTATTTGGTATTTCCATTCTGCAGGAAAAAGGTTCAGACTATCTATCCTTTCTATGCAGCTCATAATTGTAGATAGTCTTTTTTTTCTGGACCCTGCCTAACACCCACATACTCTTCCAATAATGAAGTGACAGCAGTAATGCAGTTCAAGATGAACCAATATTATGCAAAGATTCATCATGAATTCCCTGCTTTCACACCTCTATGCGTGCAGTCCCCTTCAAAACGTTTGGGACAAAGACCCATCATTTATTTATTTGCCTCTGTACTCCACAATTTGAGATTTGTAATAGAAAAAATCACATGTGGTTAAACTGCACATTGTCAGATTTTAATAAAGGTTTTTTTTAACACATTTTCATTATGTAGAAATTACAGCTGTGTTTTATACATAGTCCCCCCATTTCAGGGCACCATTATGTTTGGGACACATGGCTTCACAGGTGTTTGTAATTGCTCAGGTGTGTTTAAATGCCTCCATAATGCAAGTGTAAGAGAGCTCTCAGCACCTAGTCTTTCCTCCAGTCTTTCCATCACCTTTGGAAACTTTTATTGCTGTTTATCAACATGAGGACCAACGTTGTGCCAATGAAAGTCAAAGAAACCATTATGAGACTGAGAAACAAGAATAAAACTGTTATAGAGACATTAGCCAAACCTTAGGCTTACCAAAATCAACTGTTTGGAACACCATTAAGAAGAAAGAGAGTACTGGTGAGCTTACTAATCGCAAAGCAACTGGCAGGCCAAAGAAGACCTCCACAGCTGCTGACAGAAGAATAAAGAAACATCCCCAAACACCTGTCTGGCAGATAAGAAACACTCTTCAGGAGTCAGGTGTGGATTTGTCAATGACCACTGTCCACAGAAGACTTCATGAGCAGAAATAGAGAGGCTACACTGCAAGATGCAAACCATTGGTTAGCTGCAAAAATGGGATGGCCACGTTACAGTTTGCCAAGAGGTACTTAAAAGCGCAACCACAGTTCCGGAAAAAGGTCTTGTGGACAGATGCGATGAAGATTAACTTATATCAGAGTGATGGCAAGAGCAAAGTATGGAGGAGAGAAGGAACTGCTCAAGATCCAAAGCATACCACCTCATCTGTGAAACACAGTGGTGGGATATTATGGCCTGGGCATGTATGGCTGCTGAAGGTACTAGCTCACTTATCTTCATTGATGATACAACTACTGATGATAGTCGCATAATGAATTCTGAAGTGTATAGCCACATCCTATCTGCTCAACTTCAAACAAATGCCTCAAAACCTATTGGATGGTGGTTCATTCTCCAGCAAGACAATGATCCCAAACATACTGCTAAAGCAACAAAGGAGTTTTTCAAAGTTAAAAAATTGTAAATTCTTGAGTGGCCAAGTCAATCACTCAATCTGAACCCAATTGAGCATGCCTTTTATATGCTGAAGAGAAAACTGAAGGGGACTAGCCCCCAAAACAAACATAAGCTAAAGATGGCTGCAATACAGGCCTGGCAGAGCATCACCAGAGAAGACACCCAGCAACTGGTGATGTCTATGAATCGCAGACTTCAAGCAGTCATTGCATGCAAAGGATATGCAACAAAATAATAAACATGACAATTTTCATTTAAATGGCATTGCCGTGTCCCAAACATTATGATGCCCTGAAATGGGGGGGGGGGGAGGGGACCAGGGGGGGCGACGACTATGTATAAACACAGCTTTAATTTCTACACGGTGAAACCAAAATGTATAAAAATGGCCTTTATTAAAATCTGACAATGTGCACTTTAACCACATGTGAATTTTTCTATTACAAATCTCAAATTGTGGAGTACAGAGGCAAATAATTAAATGATGGGTCTTAGGCCCAAACATTATGGAGGGCATTGTATATGCCTTATAAACTGTTTTCTCTAGCTGTCTTACTACCTGTCTAGCTGAGTTTAAAGAATTATACAGAGAGCAGGGACATTTTGTTGTGGGACGACAGGGTGTAGAGTTTTGTTAGGCATGGAAATAAGAGGTTGGGAAGTGCAGAGGATGAGGGAAGGCCACAGAGAATGGAGATAATTACTGACAACAGAGAGCAAGAGCATACAGGGAGCACAGGTTTGCACCGGAGACATAGAATGCAGAGTTCATGGAAATTCCATGTTTGAAAGTGAGTAAACAGAACAGTGTGACACAGCAGGTTCAGAGAATCCAGTGAAGCCCAGAGGGTGCAAGAGCTACAGAGATGCAAGGGAGATATTAGTTGTTCTAGCGGGAAATGGTGTTGGGTAGACTGATGGGACTGAAGGCTGATAAATCCCCGGGGCCGGATGGTCTGCATCCCAGGGTATTTAAGGAAGTGGCTCTAGAAATCGTGGATGCATTGGTGATTATTTTCCAATGTTCTGTAGATTCAGGATCAGTTCCTGTGGATTGGAGGGTAGCTAATGTTATCCCACATTTTAAGAAAGGAGGGAGAGACAAAACAGGAAATTATAGACCAGTTAGCCTGACATCGGCGGTGGGAAAGCTGCTGGAATCAATTATAAAAGAAGAAATTGCGGAACATTTGGATAGCAGTAACAGGATCGTCCTCTGCCCCAGATGCGAAGGGGAAATCATGCTTGACTAATCTTCTGGAAATTTCTGAGGATGTAACTAGGAAAATGGACAAGGGAGAGCCAGTGGATGTAGTGTAGCTGGACTTTCAGAAAGCCTCCGATAAGGTCCCACATAGGAGATTAGTGGGCAAAATTAGAGCACATGGTATTGGGGGTAGGGTACTGACATGGGTAGAAAATTGGTTGGCAGACAGGAAACAAAGAGTAGGGATAAATGGTCCCCTTTCAGAATGGCAGGCAGTGACTAATGGGGTACCGCAAGGCTCGGTGCTGGGACCACAGCTATTTACAATATACATTAATGACTTAGATGAAGGGATTAAAAGTAACATTAGCAAATTTGCAGATGACACAAAGCTGGATGGCAGTGTGAACTGTGAGGTTGATGCTATGAGGATGCAGGGTGACAATAGACAATAGGTGCAGGAGGAGGCCATTCGGCCCTTCGAGCCAGCACCGCCATTCAATGTGATCATGGCTGATCATTCTCAATCAGTACCCCGTTCCTGCCTTCTCCCCATACCCCCTGACTCCGCTATCCTTAAGAGCTCTATCTAGCTCTCTCTTGAATGTATTCAGAGAATTGGCCTCCACTGCCTTCTGAGACAGAGAATTCCACAGATTCACAACTCTCTGACTGTAAAACTTTTTCCTCATCTCAGTTCTAAATGGCCTACCCCTTATTCTTAAACTGGCCCCTTGTTCTGGACTCCCCCAACATTGGGAACATGTTTCCTGCCTCTAACGTGTCCAACCCCTTAATAATCTTATATGTTTCGATAAGATCTCCTCTCATCCTTCTAAATTCCAGTGTATACAAGCCTAGTCGCTCCAGTCTTTCAACATATGACAGTTCCGCCATTCCGGGAATTAACCTAGTAAACCTACGCTGCACGCCCTCAATAGCAAGAATATCCTTCCTCAAATTTGGAGACCAAAACTGCACACAGTACTCCAGGTGCGGTCTCACTAGGGCCCTGTACAACTGCAGAAGGACCTCTTTGCTCCTATACTCAACTTCTCTTGTTATGAAGGCCAACATTCCATTGGCTTTCTTCACTGCCTACTGTACCTGCATGCATCCTTTCAGTGACTGATGCACTAGGACACCCAGATCTCGTTGTACGTCCCCTGTTCCTAACTTGACACCATTCAGATAATACTCTGCCTTCCTATTCTTACCACCAAAGTGGATAACCTCACACTTATCCACATTAAACTCCATCTGCCATGCATCTGCCCACTCACACAACCTGTCCAAGTCACCCTGCAACCTCATAGCATCTTCCTCACAGTTCACACTACCACCCAGCTTTGTATCATCTGCAAATTTGCTAATGGTACTTTTAATCCCTTCATCCAAGTCATTAATGTATATTGTAAATAGCTACGGTCCCAGCACCGAGCCTTGCGGTACCCCACTAGTTACTGCCTGCCATTCTGAAAGGGACCCATTTATCCCCACTCTTTGCTTTCTGTCTGTCAACCAATTTTCTATCCATGTCAGTACCCTACCTCCAATACCATTTGCTCTAATTTTGCCCACTAATCTCCTATGTGGAACCTTGTCAAAGGCTTTCTAAAAGTCAAGGTACACCACATCCACAGGCTCTCACCTGTCAATTTTCCTAGTTACATCGTCAAGTGACTTAGACAGGTTGTGTGAGTGGGCAGATGCAATTTAATGTGGATAAATATGAGGCTATCCAGTTTGGTGGTAAGAACAGGAAGGCAGATTATCATCTGAATGGTGTCAAGTTAGGAAAAAGGGAAGTATAATGAGATCTGGGTGTCCTAGTTCATCAGTCACTGAAAGTAAGCATGTAGGTAGGTACAGCAGGCAGTGAAGAAAGCTAATGGAATGTTAGCCTTCATAACAAGAGGAGTTGAGTATAGGAGCAAAGAGGTCCTTCTGCAGTTGTGGAGGGCCCTAGTGAAACCACACCTGGAGTATTGTGTGAAGTTCTGGTTTCCAAATTTGAGGAAGGACATTCTTACTATTCAGGGAGTGCAGCGTAGGTTCACGTTAATTCCTAGAATGGCGGGACTGTCATATGTTGAAAAACTGGAGCGACTGGGATTGTATACACTGGAATTTAGAAGGAGGAGAGGGGATCTTATTGAAACATATAAGATTATTAAGGGATTGGACACGTTAGAGGCAGGAAACATGTTCCCGATGTTGGGAGAGTCCCGAACCAGGGCCCACAGTTTAGGAATAAGGGGTCGGCCATTTAGAATGGACATGAGGAAAAACTTTTTCACTCAGAGAGTTTGAAGCTGTGGAACTCTCTGCCTCAGAAGGCAGTGGAGGCCAATTCCCTGGAAGCTTTCAAGAGAGTTAGAGCTCTTAATGATAGCGGAGTCAAGTGATATGGGGAGAAGGCAGGAACGGGGTACTGATTGTGATCACGGTGAATGGCGGTGCTGACTCGAAGGGCCGAATGGCCTACTGAAATCAGAGAAAGGTTCAGAATGTCATAGAGAGCTGGAAGAGTGACAGAGAATTACATAAAGAGAGGCAGTTGGATTCAATGATATGGGGAGTTGCAGAGAGGGGGGAAGAGGGTCACAGAGAGGGATGGAGAGACTACAGGGAAGGAGGGAGGGGGGGTGTGTGTTAGAGAGAGGGACAGAGAAGGGAGTGGGCCATGAGGGAGATGGAGAGGACAGAGGGTCACAGAGAAGAAGGCAGAGAAGAGAGATTCATAGAGATGGTGGCAGAAGAGTGAGTGTAACAGAGAAAGGAAAAGGAGAGTGGGTTACATAGAGGGAGAGAAAGGGGAGAGGACAATGATATCCAAAAGAAGCTGCGACAACAAGGGCCAGGATTAGTGAGTATTAGATACATGGAGTGGTTAGACAAAATTGGATTGCTTTCTCCAGAACACTGGAGGTTGTCAGAAGAGAGAGAGAGGCATGAACAGTGCAGAGAGTGGCAGAGGGTATACAAAGAAAGAACCGGGAGGACAAAGTACAGTGAGGGACAAAGAACTGTGGAAGTCACAAAGAGAGAGTGAGAGGCACAGAGTGCTGATTGAATGCGAGGCACTGAAATCGAAGAGGCGCAGAGAGTGATAGGCAGACACATAGATTAGAGAGTGCGAGAGGCAAAATGAGCAGAGCATTGAAGGAGGTGCTGAGAGAGGCTTGGGGCAAGTAGAGTGTGAAAGAGATGCAGAGAAAGCAGAGAGCGGGCAGAGTGGCAGAGAGGCATATAGGTCAAAGCAAGGAGCAAAGAAGTCAGGCAAAGTCAGAGGCACAGATAAACAAGAGAAAGAGCGGGGAGGGTGGCAGTGAGGAACTGATTGTACTGAGGGGTATGAAAACATTGTTTTAGGAAGTGTTGGGGGAGACTGACAATACAGATGGTGAAGGAGTTGTTGGGGGGGAATAGGCAATGCAGAGAGGCAAGGAAGATGGGAACGGCAGGGAACAAAGAGGGGAAGACAACACAGGAGTTGGAAACCAACAAGTTGGAAACCAACAAATTTGTGAAGGGGGGGAGTGGGGGAGTAAAGAGCCCAGAGAGGAGTCCAAGAGCAGGAATTAGCACAGAGCGCGACAGGGATTTGGTTGAGGCGCTTGGGTGGAAATGGCTGCGGTGTAAGTTGAGATAAAGTGTGCAATGGTGGGGGTTGGGGTGAGATGATTGGGCCTGGAATATACTGGGAGGGATAGAATAGAGCGCGTAGAGGGGGTCAGGAATAGTGGGTTAACAGGGAGTTCTAGAGGTGACAGAGGACACATCTCTGCTCGGGTGTGGGAGACAGAGCGTGTGGGGTCAACAATGAGTGCCATGAGGTGTAGAAAGTGTAGAGCGAGACAGATTATTAAAGGTTGATTGCAGAGAGGGTAATGGTTGGGGATGTAGCTGCAGATAGTGCCGCACTTTAACAAAGAGTTCAAGGTTTGATGGCATAGAATATAGAGAGTGTCAAAAAGAGTACAGAGAGGAACAGAGGGTGTGGAAGGGGATCAAGAGTGAAGGGGAGTTATGATAAGGTGAGGATGGGCAGAGTGCAATGAGGGGCAGAAAGCCATGGGGGAGCAGAGAAAGTGAGAGTGGCGTGAAGAGTGCAAAGTGACAGGGAGACAGACAGTATGCAGAGGGTGACTGAGAGGCACAGAGAATAAAGAGAGCCACATTTAGGAGGGAGAACAAGTGAGGCACATGGGGTGTAGGGAGATTGACAAAATGTGAGAGGCTACGGAGTGGGTGGAGAAGGAAGAAGGATACACAAAAATCACAGCAGGGGCAGGGAGTCGGAACAGACAGAAAACCTGAGAAGGCAAAGTCCATACAATGGTGGCAGAGAGTGTTCAGGGAGCACAGATAATACAGAGAGAAAAGAGAAGTACGGTGGGGGAAGGGTGACACAGATTGACAAAGAGTGCGAGAAGCACAGAGAGTGCTGATTCAATGTGCTCCACCAAGATCAAAGTGATGCACACAGCGTAGAGACTGACATGCAGCCACACAGAATTCAGAGAGTGAAAGATGCAGAGTGAGGCATGGACAGTGAAAGAAATGCAGAATGCAATGAGAGAGCAAGAGAGGCAGAGAGATGCAGAGATCAAAGAGAGATGCAAAAAGGGGAGGGCAGACAAGAATGCAAATGAAAGAGATGACAGAGGAACAAGCATAGTGGAGAGGGTTGCAGAAGTGAATTTGTGTAAAAAAAGAATAGGCGAGTAAAAGAGTGCATAGCAAAAAGAGTGCATATGGGCAGACATCTAGATGAAGCAGAGAACACAGGGGTCAAAGGATGCAGAGATGCACAGAGGGGGAACAGTGGGTGAAATACTGGGATAAAGAGCCTGAGTGGAGGTGAAGATTGGTCAGGGGTGCATATCTGGCAGGGGTGGGGGTTGGAAAGAGAGTATGGATGTGTCAAGAATGTCAGGAGGGTCACAGAGCACAAAGGGGGCACAAAGGGATCACAGAGAGAGAGCGGGAGAGAGGAGAATGGTGGGGGTTGGGGTTGAGGCTGGCGATTGAAGTGGGCAAGGAATGGCGAGCACAGACAGAAAACAGCAAGGGAAAAAGGGAGTGAGGGAACGGGTTACAGAGCAGAGAGTGGCAGAGGGTGGGTTGGAGACAGAATGCTGGAGGGGGGTGACAGAGAACTTGGTATGGGGGAGAGAATGAGGGGGTGGTGAGGTAGAATTCAGAGTAGAGATAGAGAGCCAGGGGAGAGGGTTGGGGAGAGAAGGAATGCAGAGGGGAGATGAGAGTGTAGATGGACTAGACTGTGCAGAGGGATGAAAGAGGGTGTGCAGGGGATATATTTTGCTGGGGTTTGCTTCTGTGAATGGGGAGGGTTTAAGCAGAGTTGGCAAATGGATCAGAATGATACGGCGGCATAGTGGTGCAGCTGTATAGTTGCTGCCTTCCAGCACCAGAGACCCCAGTTTGACCCTGACTATGGGCGCTGTCTGTCCAGAGTTTGTATGTTCTCCCTGTGACCACATGGGTTTTCTCCAGGTTCTCCGGTTTTCTCCCACATTCTAAAGACATGCAGGTTTGTAGGTTAATCGGCTTCTGTAAATTGTCCCTGGTGTCTAGGATAGAACTAGTGCATGGGTGATCGCTGGTTGGCTGTGACTCGATGGGCTGAAGGGCTTGTTTCCATGCTGCATCTCTAAACTAAATTAAACTAATTTAAACTAATGTCAATGAAAATTCAGGAAGGGGAGAAACAAATTGCAAAGGGGAATTTCGGAGGATAGTAAGTGAGTTAAATAGATGGGAAAAAAACTTATCAGGTAGCCAAGGGGAAAATTAAAATTATTAAAAGAAAATTATTAAAAGTACAAGGTGCAGAGCATGTTTCAGAATACTCAGAACATTCTGAATGCTTTGTGACACAAGTGGTATATGGCTTCAAGTTATGCATAGCAGAGAACAAATTATCCCAGGGAGTTCAACATTCAGGAAAGCAGTGGTACAGGAAATGAGGGTGAAGTAACACTACTAATAAGGAAGGAGATGAGTACAGCGGGGCGAAATGATCTTGGCTTTACAGACATTATGAAGAATTAATTTCATTTTGAGCTTAGAACAGCAAATTCATAAAGCATTGGTGTGAATTATTTATAAGCCATCAGATAATAGTTGTAACATTAGGCGTGGCTTAGTGAGGAATTAGGAGTCATTTAACAGGGGCTCACTGTGGCACTGGAGGAGGCCCATGACAGAAAGGTCAGACTGGGAATGGGAGGGGGAGTTGAAGTGCTCAGCCACCGGGAGATCCGATTGGTTAATGCGGACTGAGCGCAGGTATTCAGCAAAGCGATCGCTGAGCCTGCGTTTGGTTTCGCCGATGTAAATAAGTTGACATCTGGAGCAGCGGATGCAATAGATGAGGTTGGAGGAGGTGCAGGTGAACCTCTGTCTCACCTGGAAAGACTGTTTGGGTCCTTGGCTGGAGTTGAGGGGGGGAGGTAAAGGGACAGGTGTTGCATCTCGTGCAGTTGCAGGGGAAAGTGTCCCGGGATGGGGTGGTTTGGGTAGGAAGGGATGAGTGGACCAGGGAGTTACGGAGGGAACGGTCTCTGCGGAAGGCAGAAAGGGGAGGGGATGGGAAGATATGGCCAGTGGTGGGGTCCCGTTGTAGGTGATGAAAATGTTGGCGGATGATTTGTTGGATCCGCTGGCTGGTGGGGTGGAAGGTGAGAACGAGGGGGATTCTGTCCTTGTTACGAGTGGGGGGGAGGGGGAGCAAGAGCGGAGCTGCGGGATGTAGAAGAAACCCTAGTGAGAGCCTCATCTATAATGGAAGAGGGGAAGCCCCGTTTCCTGAAGAATGAGGACATCTCTGATGCCCTTGTGTGAAACACCTCATCCCGGGTGCAGATGCGGCGTAGACGGAGGAATTGGGAGTAGGGGATAGACTTTTTGCAGGGAACCGGGTGGGAAGAAGTGTAGTCCAGATAGCTGTGCGAGTCAGTGGGTTTATAGTAGATGTCAGTCACTAGTCTGTCTCCTGTGATGGAGATGGTGAGGTCCAGAAACGGGAGGGAGATGTCGGAGATAGTCCAGGTATATTTAAGGGCAGGATGGAAATTGGAAGTGAAGTGTATGAAGTCAGTGAGTTCTGCATGGGTACAAGAGGTAGCACCAATGCAGTCGTCAATGTAGCGGAGGAAGAGTTCGGGGATGGGGCCGGTGTACGCCCGGAACAGGGATTGTTCGACGTACCCGACAAAGAGGCAGGCATAGCTAGGGCCCATGCGAGTGCCCATAGCTACGCCTCTGGTTTGGAGGAAGTGGGAGGAGTCAAAGGAGAAGTTGTTAAGGGTAAGAACCAGCTCTGCTAGGCGGAGGAGAGTGTTAGTAGATGGGGATTGGCTGGTTCTACGGTCGAGGAACAAACGGAGGGCTTCGAGACCATCCTTGTGGGTGACGGAAGTGTAGAGTGACTGGACATACATTGGTAAAGATGAGGGAGTGGGGGCCTGGGAACCGGACGTTATCGAGGAGTTGGAGAGCGTGTGAGGTGTGAGGCTCAACACCTGCGCTCAGTCCACATTAACCAATCGGATCCCCCAGTGGCTGAGCACTTCAACTCCCCCTCCCATTACCAGTCTGACCTTTCTGTCATGGGCCTCCTCCAGTGCCACAGTGAGTCCCACCGGAAATTGGAGGAACAGCACCTCATATTTCGCCTAGGCAGCTTGCAGCCCAATGGTATGAACATTGACTTCTCCAACTTTAGATAGTTCCTCTGTCCCTCTCTTCCCCTCCCCCTTCCCAGATCTCCCACTGTCTTCCTGTCTCCACCTATATCCTTCCTTTGTCCCGCCCCCTGACATCAGTCTGAAGAAGGGTCTCGACCCGAAACGTTGCCCATTCCTTCTCTCCTGAGATGCTGCCTGACCTGCTGAGTTACTCCAGCGTTTCGTGAATTCATTATTAGTTAACTGGGGTAGTGATAGACAGATTGATACATTGGTGGTGTGCACCAGATCATCATCTCACACTATTAAAGTGTTAGTCATAAGAAATAGGAGCAGAATCAGGTTAATTCATCAATTATTTAAGCATTAAGGTCATAGTTGATCCAGATTCCCTCATCTGATTTCCTGCCCCTATTGAGTAAAATTCCATCCATCTCAGCTTTGAATATATTCAATGATTCAGTCTCCACAGCTTTCAGGGCAATGAATTCTAAAGACTCACAAGTCTGATAGTATAAATAATTCCTCATCTCTGAATATCTCCTTCTCCCTCCCCCTCAAAGCTCATACTAGAACCTCATACTTCTGCTCAAACGTCATACTAGAACCTTATCCTTCTTTCTCAATCCCTTCTCATGCAATACCTTCGGATCGAGGATGACTTCCTTCAGTCAGTAGGGGCAGGTCGGGAGAGCAGGAGCAAGGACGACCGTTGGCTGAAAGCAAGTAAGTGTTAATTACAGGTAAAAAGTCCGTTTAAAAAGAGCGCCAAAGGGACGCTAGCAGTCAGTCAGTAAAGGTCGGGAGAGCAGGAGAGCAAGGACAACCATTGGCTGAAAGCAAGTAAGTGTTCATTGCAGGTAAAAAGTCCGTTTAGAAAGAGCGCCAAAGGGATGCTAGCAGTCAGTTAGTAAAGCTCACTCCAAACCTTGGGTGGTGTCTATTGGGTGGTAGGCCATTTAGAACGGAGATGAGGAAAAACTTTTTCAGTCAGAGAGTTGTAAATCTGTGGAATTCACTGCCTCAGAAGGCAGTGGAGGCCAATTCTCTCAATGCATTCAAGAGAGAGCTAGATAGAGCTCTTAAGGATAGCAGAGTCAGGGGGTATGGGGAGAAGGCAGGAACGGGGTACTGATTGAGAATGATCAACCATGATCACATTGAATGGTCGTGCTGGCTCAAAGGGCCGAATGGCCTACTCCTGCACCTATTGTCTATTGTCTATTGATTCTGTTTCTTGTGGGTTCTGATGTGTCAGATGAGACCAATATGAGAACCACAGACTCGTCCATGGATGGGGAAGGTGGCTGATGAGATGCTCTTTCTGAGGAAGGGTCTCAACCCAAACCTCACCCATTCCTTCTCTCCAGAGATGCTGCCTGTCCCACTGTTACTCGAGCTTTTTGTGTCTATCATCTCTTTAAGTCACATCTAGAGGGCTTTCCTGCTTTCCTGTGATTCATCTAAAGGCTTTCTATATTATTCTAAATGCCCCTTCTCTACTTTGTGGTCATGAGCCAGCAATGCCTAAGAGTCGGTGGAGGTGTTGCATTCGTTCAATGAGGTTTAGCGTATATCTTTGAATTTTTTCCTTTGTCCACGTGATAATACTTTCCCATGGCAGAACTTGTATTCTCGTCAGAAATCTGGTGAACACAAGACAGTGATGTGACCTTGCCCTGGTGCTGGCAATGTTTACCAGGGAGCACACACTAATGTTGCTTCCATTAGCCCTCCGGTGAATTTGGAGGATTTTGCAGAGACAGTGTTTATGGCCATTTCCCAACTATTCCAGGTTTCAGAAACATATAGGTCATGGATCATTGCTACCCATTAGACCATGCATTTTATGCCATGTTCAGAGGTCTTCAAATACTCTTTTCTTCAATTGACAAGACTATGCTTATATTTCGAACGTGGTGGTGAAGTTCATTATCAATGTCTTCAATGAAAAGTAACTTCCAGATATAATTCCTGCCATGGACTATGGAAGCAAAATCTTCCCCTCCCAAAGCCGACCTTCTCTTTGCACTGGGCAGGCAACAATCTAACTGATCTTCCAGTCAAGGCCCCAGAGACTACAGCTTCTGATTATATTGTCTTCAAACACAAAGACATTTTATTTTAATATCTCTCACTTGAATGGCCTCTGGTACCAAGCCGCTTGCTGTCTTCGTTCTCACTGTCAGAGGCACCAAGAACTGTTTAACTGATGGGCAATGTCAAAAGCTGAAGCTCCTGTGTTATTGGTTCCACACCCATTACCTGAGTAGAATCACATGCTCCTGCCCATGACCATGAAACAATTCCAGTCATATCTGATCCAACGAATTTGACTACCTCTCAAATCAGACTTTAGCAGTAACACCCCCTCTGATGCATTCCGTTGCAGCTGGAAGATCAGGATGATAAAGGAGGAACACCAAACTCGAGAGTGAATGTTCCTGGGAAATAGCATGGAGAACGTGAAGAATTCTTGCAAGAGTGGGAATGCAGTGAAGGTTCAGTACATTGATTCCTCGATGGGAAGTTTGCTGTGCAAGGAGGGATCAGACAGGTGGGGCCTGTGCACTCCTAAGTTTTGAAAAATGGAAGCTGATTTCAATAAAGCCTTCCAAATTACCTTGGACCTGATAGTTTAATGTAGCAATGTTCTTTTCTCTGGTGGGGTATCCAAAACCGGGAGTCACATTTTCAATATAAGGGGGCATCCATTCCTTTACCTAGGGAGACTTCAGAATTCTATTCCCCAGAGAGCTTTGGCAACTCAGACAATCTATATTAAAGATAGATATTGGTAGATTAATGTAATCAAGGGATGTGGGGTTAGCGTATAAATGTGCTTCCAGAATTTTGTCATATTGAGATATTTAGCACTTGCAATGTTTTGTTCCAATCAATATCCTTTCCTAGTGCCTTCCTCAAAACTTACTATCCTACCCATCTTTGTGCGATCAATAATTTTAACAGGCATATCTTTGCCTATGTTCTAAATGGAGAGGAATGGAATGCCAGGAAGAGCAGACAAAATGTGGTAAATGGATGCTGTGATAGAAAGTTGGGTATGTTAAAAGACAGAGATAGATAATTCAGAGAAAAATAGAGGGCAGTACAATTGTGATAAAGAGAGATGGAGAGTAGAAATCCATGCAGAGGCGAAAAAGGAATATTAAGAGCTAAAGAAGAGGATGTTTATGGAGACGGGAATAGCTGCAATATTTAATTTCTTTTTACAGAGCAAGGGACAGCAGGAATCTTGAATGAAGCAGATTCACCAGCCTAATTCCTAAGATTCGACGGTTGTCCTGCTCAGAGGCTACATTCCTTGGAGTATAGAAGAATGAGAGGTGACCTTATTCCAACACAGAAGATCCTGAGGATGCTTGGCAAAATGTTGTAATGTTTTGGCCTATCTACGACTCCAGATCAAACCCTTCAGTGTCCTCAGAAATGATCAAGCAACTGACTCAGTTATATAATCTAAAGAAGGAATAAAAGTGGATGGACTGCATGGCATCAACTTAGGCACCAGAAATGGATGCAACCAAGTAGCTCCCAGCCCAGTCAGCATTGCAAAATTGTCTCCATAAACATGTGACATCTGATAACCAAATTGGGAGACTCATCCGACAGACAAGTAAAGCAACAGCCTGACATAGTTTTACTCACAGAAACATACCTCACAGATTGTGCCACGTGCTTTCATCATAATCCCTGGATGCGCCCTTTCCTGTTGGCAGACTGAACAGGATGGAGACAACAGAAGGTCACAGTGGGGTGATTGAAGGGTGGATGAATAAGTGAATGAAAGAAAGTGGGAGGTGTGAATAAATGAGGATAGAAAAGAGTTCGTGAGGATGAAAGGCACAAAAAGTAAAGGATAGAAGAATTGAGAGAAATGTGGTTGAAGGAGAAAAGTATAGATATAAGGAAGGCTGGTATAGAGAGGGATGGCAATTTGGAGGTGAAGGGGTGGGGAATGGAGGAAGCTGAAAGAACAGGGCAAGGGCAAGAGAAAACAGCAGGTGTGTGAGAGAGAGGGAGAGAGCTGTGGCAGATAGAGAGGAAAAGATGAAAAAGAGTGAGAATCAGCGCGAATCAAGAAACAAATAAAGATAGGGAGTTAAGACAATGAATGCAAAGTTTGTCAAATCACACAGCATTAAACCATGGCCTTTGTCCACACCAAACATCAAGCACCCATTGATACTAATCCCGTTTTCTTCTCCTCATATTCCCATCCTTTCCCTCCCACATTCCACCATTCACTTACACAAAGGGACAATTAACCTTACACAGGGGACAATTAACTTAAAATATGCATATCTTTGTGATGTGGGAGAAACTGAAGGCCCCAGGGGAAACCCTTGTGGTCACAGAGAAAATAAGCAAACTGCACAGACAGCACCCGAGTACAGCACCTAGTTATCTGGAGTTGCGAGGCAGCAGCTTTGTCAGCTGTGTCACTGTGCCACCTAGTGCTTTTAGTGCATGTCAATGTTCCCATGCAGTTCCTGCTACTGACTCATTGAAGATATTTGGCAGGGCAACCAAAATGAATAGGAGCACTTTAAAAGAAAAAAAGTTATATAAACACTGGTAGGGAACTTCAGATGTTAGATCCTTGGCAGCTGAAGGCACATTTCAAGAATAATGGATGTCCATGAGGCAGAGAAAGAATGGAAACAGGTCCTTCAGTCCATTGAAACACTGACAACCATCAACGACCCATTTACACTAATGCTACATTAAATCAATATTTATACTTCCCATTTTCTCATCAGCTCCCCCGGACCAGATGTTAATACTCACCTAAATATTCAGGGCAGTTGCCAGTTACCCTACCAAGCAGCATGTCTTTGGGATGCAGGAAGAAACTGGAGCATGTGGTGATCAGAGGGAGAACATCAAAATCTGCACACTCAGTACCTAACAGTACCTTCAGGATTGAAGCTGGTTTACTGGAGGTGTGAGGCAGCAACTCTACCATCTGAACCATTGTGCCACCATAAGAGGCCAGAGATTGAGGGTTCAAATATTTCAGAGGGCTGGGAGGAATTACAGAGATAGGGAGATGTGACAACAGGGAGGAACTGAAAAGGATGAGAAATTCTAAAGCTGCATAACCAGGAGGCAATTAGGGCCACCGGGGCCAAGGATAAGCATTGAGCAGGACATAGGTGGCAGTTGGGACACTGTAGGTAAGGTAACTTCATGTTTATGGAGAGTTTAATGATGAGAAGAATGTCTGAAAAGCCAAGGGGTATATTGGAATAGGTGAGCTGAGGCTTGGATGTAATGGGCGGTGATAATGTTGAAAAAAAATGGTTTCAACTATTGCTATGTAGAAAAGGAGCATGGAATTTAGTTTAGTTTAGAGAGACAGCACGAAAATAGGTCCTTCGGCCCACTGAGTTCACGCAGACCAATGACCCCTGCACATTAACACTATCCTGTACACTGGGGACAATTTACAATTTCACCAAGCCAATTAAACTGCAAACCTGCACGTCTTTGGAATGTGTGAGGAACAAAATCGGAGCTCCTGGGGAAAACCCAGGTCACGGGGAGAACGTACAAACTCCGTACAGACAAGCACGTGTAGTCAGGATAGAATCCGGGTCTCTAAGGAGCCATAAGGCAGCAACTCTACCACTGCGCCACCATCCTGCCCACTGAATTGATTGGCGTTGAATGGCATTTGTGCCTGGGTTTAAACACAATGGTTTTAAATTTTATAGGATTCAACTAGAAGAGATTTCTGTTCAGCCAGTCCCAAATGTGGGAAAACCAGTTTGCTGATTTAGAGGCAGTGAAGGGGTTAAGAATTAATGTGAAAGAAGAAAACATTACAGAAGATCAAATGAAAGCCATAAGGGCAGAAGCCAGGGTGTGAAGGAGCAAGGGACAGATACAATGGCACAGTGGTCCAACAGTTAATGTTTCTGTCACTCAGCTCCAGAGACCTGGGTTCCATCCTAACCTTGGGTGCTGTTTGTGTCAACTTTCCATGTTCTTCCACTGACCATGTGGATTTCCTCTGTGTGCTGTCATTTTGGACCCACATGTCAGGGGTTAATTGGCCGCTGTAAATAGCCCCAAGCTTGTTGGTGGGCACTATGAAAATCGGGTGGGGTTGGAATGGTGGTAAATTGTTGAGGATATGTAAAAACTGTTTTGTATGTCTCTCTGACCAGGGATGATAATGTATAGACGGGTTGGTGCTCAAGTAATTGAAGAAGTAAATGGGGTATTCCACCAAGTTCATTGCAGTGTTTGTTTATGATGTTGGAAAATTATATCATGTGGATGAGAAAGAGCAAGGTGACAAGAACTGACCTTGATGTCACCAAAGTTAACGGCCATGTGCCAGAGATGAAGCCATTGGTGATGAATTATTAGTTAAAATTTGATTGGTCTGAGTGGAGCAAATAAAATGTAGGCAGAGCCAAAGTAAGGTTTAAGGGGGGGGGGGGGGGGGGGGGGGGGAGAGGTGTATGATACAATTTCCTACATCAAAGACTGTAAATAGGTGAAACGATGGAGCACTTCAACTCCCCCTGGGCAGCTTGCAGCCCAGCGGTATGAACATTGACTTCTCCAACTTTAGCTAGTTCCTCTGTCCCTCTCTTCCCCTCCCCCTTCCCGTCATCAGTCTGAAGAAAGGTCTCGACCCGAAACGTCACCCATTCCATCTCTCCTGAGATGCTGCCTGACCTGCTGAGTTACTCCAGCATTTTGTGAATAAATACCTTCGATTTGTACCAGCATCTGCAGTTATTTTCTTACACTGAGTTACGTCATGTAAAATGTTATCAGTTGCTTTAGTCAGAGTCATTTTGTGGCTGTGGCAGGGGTTGGAGAGATTCAGACAGGGCAGATAGGCATGGATTGGGAGGCAACAACAGATTCCTTCAATTTTTCCAACCAGTTATTCTTGGGACATGGACACCAATGGCAAGCCATTCATTTAAAATCCCATCCTTAATTGTTCCCTGAGGCTTTCGGAGGTCAGGAATGTCAATGACTTTAATGGGTCTGGAGGCACACAAAGACCAGATTGGGTAAGGATGAAAGACACTGGGAATGTACAAAGTAAAAGTGTTTCGTTGGTTCATTCAGCAGTTATATGTTGAATTTAAAATAAGTTTGTGGAAGAAACATCCTGGTTTCAGCCTGCTATTTTTTAGCTTATTGGAAGATTTCCTACATTCACTGGAGAAAATACCGCTGTAAAAGTGAACCAGCTCTTATGCAACAAGTTCAGTCTCAGGCAATGCCAACTTCTGTGAAAACAATTTGTTCTGCAGGCTATAGACCACAACGGGATACAAACCTAGAGTGGAGTGATAACATAGCAACCAACACGGCAACCAGTGGTTATATATTACTGACATTAATATTCTTCAGAAAGAATAAAGGGAGAAAAGGATGGTTGAAGGTGGGATGCTTTAAGCAATGATGGAGTCAAGAGGTATTTTGTTCAGGAGAATGTAGAGGGAAATGTGAAGTTGAGGTGCTTAGAAAGCCATCCATAATATCAACGGGAGCCAGGAATGGAATCAGTGATTTAAAGTGTATTAGGTCAAAAGGAAGAGGTCATGAAACACTTGGAAATGGCAAAAGGTGAAATAGATACGGAGGTTTATTGATTCAGAATGTGAAGAATGGGAAAGAAAGCAGGGGGGCAAAGGACAACAACTTGTTAAGCAATGCGACGAAGGAGGGAGGACAGGACCTTGAAAATGAAGGATAGATGACTAGGAAGGGAGATTCAGAGAGAAATTTGAGGAGATAGTGAAGAAGCATGGTGGTTGAAAGAAGAGGGGAATGTGAGAGTCCTGAGGAGGGTTGGGAAAGGGATTGAGGGAAGATTCTGTGGAGGGGTAGAAACAGGGCATGGAAGTTGAAGGGGAGAGGAATGGAGTGGAGGAACAGGGCAGGGGGGTTGGAGGGGGAAGGAGAGGGGACAGGAGGATGGAGGGCAGAAGTTTAGACAAGGCATGAAAGAAGCACAGGAGAGGTGGCAAGAAGGGTGGATGGGGAGGAAGAGAGTGTAGGAAGGTGGATATGGAGAGGGAGGGCAGAGATAGTGGATGGGGAGAGGGGAGAACCAGTGGAGAAGAGGCTTCGGGGCAAGGACAAAGAAGGAGGAGGGTAGTGAGGGGGGAGGGATAGAGCACAAAATGGTGGTGGAGAGAGGTTTAGAGCAGGGATATGAACATCAGTTAGAAAGTTACAGAAGAATGGTTACAGTGCAAGGATGGGAAGAGCAGGAGGGGACTAGATGTTGTGGGAAAGTTAAATTTAAAAAGATAGATTGTGGTGTTGATGAAATAGAGATGGTCAGGTGGTGAGGAGCTTGAAGGAGGGCAGTATGGAGAGAGGAGAATACAGACAAAGCTAGTAAGGGGATGAAAGCAATTGTGCGTTGAAGTGCATGATGACTGAAGAAGAGATGAGAGGAGGGGTGAGGAAGGAATTAGACTTTATCAGACAGAATGCAGCCATTCAACAAGCAGTCAGCGATCCACTTCTCACCTGCAATCCAGGTCTGTAAAATGAATGAATAAAGAAATGTACAGAGCAGGGATGTCACAGCAGGTACATATAGAGACGAGAGAAAGAAGGAGAATGGGTAAGTGAGAGCTGGGAGGTTGAAAGGGAGGGGGAAGGTGAGAGAGAGCTGGGAGGCGATGAGGAATGCAACAGGGCAAGGATTTTATTACATTGAGGTAGAGCTGGGTTGAATAGAGATGGCACTCTAGGGTCGGGACAATAGAAAAGTGCAATAAGCAAGTAAAGATCAGAATGTGTGTTTGAGAGTAAAGAGTGAGAGAGATGGTGGGAAGGCTTGAAGATGGGGGATAGAGAGCATATAAAGTAAAGGGGGAGTGGTGATAGAAAGCAAGGAAGTTATACGAGAGAATTAGAAAGCATGGAGGTTTGAGAGGAGAGGGGCAAATGCTGAAGATAAAGAGGGGGTGGGGCAGGATGGATTCAGCTGAGGTGAAGAGGTGATGTTAAAGGAACTGGAAATTCATAGTTAGGGTAGCAAAACTGGGAAGATACCAGGGAACAAGAAGATTGAAGGAGAACGTGATGGAGCGGAGGGTGAAAATAGAAGCGAAGCTCGTCAAGGAGGTTCGGAAATTGATAGAGATGGTGAAAAGAAGATGAATGAATATAAGTCGAGAAAGCAGAGCGTACAAGGAAAATGGAGGGTGCAACAGCATTGAGATCTGGGGAGGGTGGAGGAACGGGGAGAGGAGGGAAAGCTAATGCGGAGCAAAGAACGGATAAGGGACGGTAGGAGGGTGGAGGGGAGACGGGAGGAAGGTAGAGGAGGGATGCGAGGACGGCAGATGAGCGCAAACGGAGGGTGCTGGAGGGATGGAAGGTCACCTCGAAACGAGAGGAATGTGGAGGGAGGACGCGAGCGGGGACGGGAGGAGAATGGAGGGGAGACAGGAGGACGGACTGAAGGGGTAACGGAAGATAGGTGGAGGGCAGACGGGAGGAGGCTGAAAAGATGTGACTCCGTGACAGAGGTGGAGGTTGGGATGATGGTGAAGAGAGCGGGGACAAGAGAAGAACACAGCTGCGATTATGAAGGAGGTGGTGAAAGTGAGCGGAAAGGATGGGCGTGGGGAGGAGGGGTAGAAGAGAGTGAGAGCACAGTGTCGTTCCCCACTCTCCCCCTTTCGCCTTTCTCAACCCAACCTTTTTATCAATTTCTCTCTCCACACCTGTCCCCCCGCTCCTCGCCGATGTCCACACCTCCTCTCTCCCCTCCTTGACGATCTTTCTTGCACCGATCTCCCATTGCTACCCCTTCCCACTTCCACGCAGCCCTCTTCAGACCCTCCCCCTCTCTAACAACAGCAGCTGTTGAATAAACGACTGAAGGAAAAGCCAAACACTTGTTTACCTCGGCTGGAACAGACTGACCTTGGGAAGCTGCTGCACTCCTTGCGATTAACGGCACCCCAAAATCCTGGAGCCGGATTCGGGAGTCGGAATCTGGAAAAAGATGTTACAAAGATGTCGATTCCCGCTTCTCCAAGCTCGCCATTCCAGACAGAAGGCAGTATTGGGAATATCTGGGAGATCCCATGTTAGAGCCTTGTCCAATCATTCAGCTGCTGCTAGCCCTCACCAGGAACTGGACAGAGTATCGCAGGTTAACGAGGGGCACAGCCCTTTACCTGCACACAGCTCTGGCGCCAAGGGCAAATGCAGCTACCGCACCGCCTTCCGGCACCCAGACACAGCTATCAGACAAAACAAGGGAACAGGGAGCGAAGAGTCTGTTAACTCCAGGGACATCTCACTCATTTTTGTGTCCCTGTCGCCCATTTATTCACTGTCGCTGCCACTCTCCAATTTCAATATCTTTTCCCGTTTCCCTTTATTTTATATTTCAGCCCGCGCATCTTGCCTAACTTGTTCTCTTGAAAAGTGGCTCATTCCGCCTACTGGACCACACCTGCATTGTACAAACCTCGAACATTCTGTTCACGCCGATGCTACAGTTAACCCTAACAAACTTGCTCAGCACAGATCAGACAGTGCCATTTCCACGTAACTCTTGTTATAAACCAAGCAGGAGGAGGCCAATCGGCCCCTCGAGCACGCTCCGCCTTTCACTGAAATTGGGAAATCCATGGCTTCACTTTTTTCCCCCTCTAACCCCTTGTTTCGTTTGCTTTTTAAATGTCTGACAGTCTCCACCTTGAACATTTTCAGTAACTCCCGTTCCACAGTTCTCTGGAGAAGAGAATGCCAAAGATTCACCAGGCTTTGGCAGCAAAAATCCTCTTCGCAGTCTGAAATAGGTGATCCCTCAATCTGAAACTGCCCCAGAATCTAAAAATACAAGTCATCCTCAGTATTCACAATATCCACCCCTTCCAAATTCATCTGTTTTAATAAGATCATATCTTCTATGCACCAAGGAGTGTAGGCCCAACCTGCACAATCTTCCTTCACGCATTAACCCTTTAATCTGGAATAAATTTAGTAAACCTCTGCACATTTTCAATGCAAGCACTTATGAAGATAGGACCATGCAGTAAGTCAGGTGTGGACTTGTCAGCACCCTATTAGAGCAGCACAATGGCACAGCTAGTAAAGCTGCTGCCTCAGATTATTAGCAATTTACATTCAACCCCGACCTCAGGCGCTGTTCTGTGTGGAGTTTGCAAGTTCTCTCTCTGACTGTATGGGTTACCCATCAGGTGGTCCGGTTTGTGACCATATCACAAGGACGTGTGGAATGGCATGTTAATTGGCAACTCTGAATTGCCTCTAATGTGGAGCTGAGTGGTAGAACTAGGTGGTGAACGTGGGGGTGGGGGGGGGGGGAGGGGGTATGATTGTCATGGACTCGGTGGTTTGAAGGGCCTGTTTATATGCTATATGGCTCGGACCATGTCGTTGCATCAAAAGTTCCTGACTTTTCTAAAGTCGTATATAAATATAGCACAGAATCAGGGCCTTTAGCCCATTAAACCTGCGGTGATTATCAACCGTTGATTTTATACTAATCCTGTAGTAAACCCATTAAAAAAAAATCTCCCCATAGCTTGGAGCACAGGAGGCTGAGGGTAATCTTTTAGAGGTGTATCAGATCATGAGGAGACTAGATTGGGTGAATGCACAGTTTTTTCCCAGGGGAGGGGAATCAAGAACTGGAGGGCATAGGTTTAAGGTGAGAGGGGAAAGATTTCAGGAAACTGCTGGGCAACTTTATCACGCAGAGGGTGGCAGGTACATGTAAGGATCTGCCAGAGGAAGTAGTTGAGGCATGTACAATAACAACATTTAAAAGACATTTAGATGGGTACCATGGATAGGAAAGGTTTAAAGTGAAATGGGCCAAACACAGGTAAATAGGATAAGCTTAGATGTCTTGGACCAGTTTTCCATACTGTGTGACTCCATGTTCCATGCTGGATCTCAGCAGAGGTGTCTTTTCAGTCCCATTCCTCTAATTTTCCCTTTAGCCCTGGTACTTATTCTCTCTCAAGAGTCCAGCAACTCCTCTTTTATTTTTTTCCTCCTTACCTACACAAAGGGCCAATTACAGTTGAGTAGTAAATCATCAGCAAATCTTTATATTGTGGTCGCAGTGAGAAAGTGCAAACTACATAAAGACAGCACCTGAAGTCAGGATGCTTGGAGCTGTGAGGAAGCAGCACTCACTTTTCACCAAAATATTTGCTGTGCTTACATGCTAACGTTTTGTTTTTTATTCCTATGACTCCCTGTTCCCTTTGAACCATAATTTTTACATAATATATTACTTTGTAATTATTTCTTCCAATGAAGATCATCGTAATGTCTCACATTACTTTCCATTTCCCAATTTTGTCCACACTCGCTTAGATTGCAAGCTCTTTGTGTCCTCTCCCATGGCTTGCCAACCCTCCTACCTCTCTATCATGGACATTTGGCTGCAATAGATTCAGCCCTGGTATGAAGATATCAACAGATTGCATATAACTAAGGCCTCAGTCACTGATCATTGTGACATTCCATTGGTTACCAATTCCCAATCTGAAAATAATCCATTTATCCTAACTCTCCATTTTCTGATGGTTAGCCACTCTATTTATGCCAATATATTACCCTCAACTCTCTGCCCTTTGAGCTTTTATGTGACTCCTTAACAAATGCTTTCTAGAAATTCAAATATATAACATCTGTTGATTTCCCATTGTGAAATCTGTTTGTTACTTCCTCAAGGAAATCCAGCAAATTTGTCAAATTGTCAAAACTATGTTGATTTTCTCAACGTCATGCTATTATTATCATATGGAGAAATATTTAGCTGATTAACTCATAGTTTTATGTTTACTGTCTTCTTTTTATTTTCATCCCATTTGAACACAGTATCACATTTGAAGTTTCCAATAATCTGGACCTCCCTAGAGTCCAAAGACTTTTGGTGGAGTACAACCAACCAACGATACTCTTGGCAGTCACTTCCATTCAGACCACAGCTTGCAAGACTACAGGTTCAAGAGACTTGTTCGTCTTTACTCTCTGTGGCTTGTCTTCCTTTGTATTTTCTTCATAGGGGTAGAGATTGTTTTTTACTATCTTCCTTCCCTGTAGTCCATTCACTACTGACAGTGTTTAAAACATTTCTAACATGAAGATTGATCCAAAATAATTATTCTGTATTTTTTCCCTTTCTCTTTTTCCCATCATTAATTCCCCAGTTTCATCCTCCAAGGGACTAACAGTTAATTTCTTCATTTTTATGTACCTCGGAAGCATTTACTGTTTTTCCGTTATAGATTATGTTCCTCTTATACTCACTTATCTCCCCATTACCAACCTTTTTTAGTCATCTGTTGCTGATTTCTAAAAATGTTTCAAAAGTCCTCTGGGCTACCATTAATCTCTGCAATATTACATGTATTCTCATTCATTATGGTATCATCCTTAACTTCCATAATCAGCCACGATTTTCCTCTCACTTTTACTGATATTTATGAGGTAATTATTTTATTATCCACCACTGGTAAGCTGCCAGCTGATTGCGATCATTTTTCCTAGGGTCTGATTTGGTCAACTCTCCTTAATGTAATTGGAGTTTTTTAAACTGAGGTCCAGCCTCAAATGTTTCACTCACAAACTGAATTTGAAATTATGCCATGGTGTGATTAGTCTTTCTTCAGGGATACTTCATAATGTGACTATTAAATTATGTCTTAATACATAATACCAGATCTGAAATTGCTTTCTCTCAGGTATTGGTCGATTAAACCATCCCAAATGCACTCTTTAAACTTGCCCTCAAGGTTACCTTTGTCAATTTGATTTGTCCAATGTGTATGATCAAAAAAATCTCTTAAGATTTTTGAAATATCTTTCTGATGTCCCAGTTAGTTGTTGAGCTATATTGTAGCTTCTGTTAGAGAGCCACATTCAATTCCTATCAGTTGCTTTGTATCCTTACTATATCTTATCTCTACCAACACTAATTCCATGTCGTTATCATACCTCAAAATTACTGTGATCTCATTCTTTGTTAACATTTTAACCACCTTCTTTTCATTTTTACCTTTCCAGAAATCAAATGCCCCACAATATTTACTTTCAGCTTTCATCAACCTGAAACCACACTCCTTTAATGGCTGACTGATCCTACCCATTTATTTCTATTTGTACCATCAACTTCTTTGTCTTATTACAAATGGTGCATGCACACATAGAAACAACCTTTAACATTTATCTTTTTTTTTCTTTTCCTGATGCTAGTGCATTCATATGCTTGAAACCTCCGGCCCTAATATTGATTATTGCAATCCCTGCTATTTTACTGTACTATTGTCTTTTCCTTTCTTCATTCCTTCCAAAATGCTTCCTATTCTCAACCCCCCCCCATCTATTTTTCTCCCTTTTTTGTTCTAGTGCCAGGCTCCTACTCTCCTGCCAAATTATATTTTATCTACCGAAACCACCCATCCTCTTCAAGGATATTAGTTTTGTTCCTATAGAGATACGAGTCAAGTCAAGTCAAGTCAAATTTATTTGTCACATGCACATACACGATGTGCAGTGAAATGAAAGTGGCAATGCCTGCGGGTTGTGCACAAAAAGAATTACAGTTACAGCATATAAATAAAGTTAATAAGTTACTATTAGTGTCGACAAAAATTTAGTCTCTGGGGTTATAAAAGTTGACAGTCCTGATGGCCGGTGGGAAGAAGCTCCGTCTCATCCTCTCCGTTTTCACAGCGTGACAGCGGAGGCGTTTGCCTGATCGTAGCATCTGGAACAGTCCGTTACTGGGGTGGCAGGGGTCCCTCATGATCTTGCTTGCTCTGGATCTGCACCTCCTGATGTATAGGTCCTGCAGGGGGACGAGTGTAGTTCCCATGGTGCGTTCTGCCGAACGCATTACTCTCTGCAGGGCCATCCTGTCCTGGGCAGAGCTGTTCCCAAACCAGACTGTAATGTTGCCGGACAGGATGCTCTCTACAGCCCCAGAGTAGAAGCAATGAAGGATCCTCAGAGACACTCTGAATTTCCTCAGTTGTCTAAGGTGGTAAAGGCGCTGCTTAGCCTTACCCACCAGTGCGGCAATGTGCGTTGCCCACGTCAGATCCTCTGCGATGCGGACTCCCAAGTATTTAAAACTGCTCACCCTATCCACAATAGACCCATTTATCTCCAGTGACGTGTACGTCCTTGGATGTCTAGCCCTTCTGAAGTCCACAATCAGCTCCTTTGTTTTAGTGACATTCAAGAGGAGGCTATTGTCCTGACACCAGAGTGCCAGATCAGCCACCTCCTCCCTGTAGGCCTTCTCATCGTTGTTGGAGATCCGGCCCACCATCACAGTGTCATCAGCAAACTTGATGATGGAGTTTGAGCTGAACCTGGCCCCACAGTCATGTGTGTACAGGGAGTACAGTAGGGGGCTAAGGACGCAGCCCTGGGGGGATCCTATGTTCAGGGTGAGGGAGCTAGATGTGTGTTCCCCCATCCTGACCACTTGGGGCCTGGCAGTGAGAAAGTCCAGGACCCAGGCACACAGAGGGGTGCTAAGTCCCAGTTCCAGCAGCTTCTCAACCAGTCTGCTGGGGACTATTGTGTTGAATGCTGAACTAAAGTCAATGAACAGCATCCTCACATAGCCCCCCTGGCTGTCCAGATGAGAGAGAGCGGTGTGTAGAACCTGGGAGACCGCATCATCCGTGGACCTGTTCGGACGGTATGCGAACTGTAGTGGGTCCATGTTGCGAGGAAGGAGGGCGCAGATGTGCTTCTTGACTAGCCTCTCAAAGCATTTCATGACAACCAAGGTGAGGGCCACCGGTCGGTAGTCATTTAAACACGCTGGAGAGGCATTCTTTGGCACCGGTACAATGATGGATCTTTTGAAGCATGCAGGGACCACGGACTTTGCCAAGGAGAGGTTGAATATTGTGGTGAGCACTGGAGCAAGCTGAGTAGCACAAGACTTTAGTACTCGCCCAGATATACCATCTGGGCCTCCAGCTTTCCTCGTGTTCACACGCGTCAGAGCCCACCTCACCTCATGCTCGGACACCGAGAATGTGTGCACATCCCCGGCGGTGGATCCCCCTCCAGCCTCGCTAGCCAGCGCCCCTTCGGTGTTGTTTTTAGACGGCGAGCTGGTGGTGTTACCCGTCTCAAACCGTGCATAAAAAGAGTTCAGGTCATCAGCTAAGGAGGAGCCGGCACTTCCGGTTGAGGGGGTGCTGGACCTGTAGCTAGTTATAGTCCATAGCCCCTGCCAAAGGCGCCTGGTGTCCTGCTGCTCCATCTGTGACTCCATCTTGTCCCGGTACCTCCTTTTTGCATCCTTCACTGCCCTTCGCAGTCGGTAGGACTCTCCCTTGTAGTCGATATAATAAGATAGAACTTTATTTATCCCAGGAAGGAAATTGATCTACCAACAGTCATAAAACACAAGACACATGAAACATGATGATGAGGGAAAGGATTGGGGATGTGCAAAGATTTGGGGAGTGTTGGGGGGGGGGGGGGGGGGCTCAGTCTACCCCATGACAGAAGGGGGAGGAGTTGTAAAGTTTGATAGCCACAGGGAAAAAGGATGTCCTGTGGAGTTCTGCATTGCATCTTGTTGGAAACAGTCTGTTAGGTTGACTAGTGTGTCATGGAGGGGGTGAGCTGTATTGTCCTGCTGTATTGAGCTGTAGAAGGAGCCATTGAAGGAGTGGAGCCTTCTCAAAAAGTACTGCTGGTTCTGTCCCTTCTTGTACAGAGCCTCAGCGTTCCTGGACCAGTCAAGTTTACTGTCCAGATACACCAAGGTATTTGTACAGGGTAGATGTAACTTGCCTGGGTTTTTCGAGGGCCCACCAGCTTCAGAAATGATCCCAATTCCTCAGGAATCTAAGGATTCCTTTGTGTACCGTCTCAAAGAGGAGAAGGAATATTTGGAATGTTATTGAGATCCCAAAGTCATGCAGGAGATAAGCTAAAAAACCCTGCATAAGCAGCAGAAAGAGCGAATCGCCTCGTAAACAATGCATCTGCCTGTCCTGCCAACCACTTTCTGTGCCATGTGGAAGTATCTGTGGTTCTCATATTGGCCTCAAAAACGATCTCTGAACGCAAAAACTAGAATGGATGCAAGTCACCCTTAACCGTGAGCAATTGCCCAAGGGATGGCATGTTAGTCTAGCTGGCGAGCTGCAACACAAAGCTCCAGCAACCCAAGCTCACTCCTAACCTTGGGTGGTGTCTATTGGGTGGTAGGCCATTTAGAACGGAGATGAGGAAAAACTTTTTCAGTCAGAGAGTTGTAAATCTGTGGAATTCTCTGCCTCAGAAGGCAGTGGAGGCCAGTTCTCTGAATGCATTCAAGAGAGAGCTAGATAGCGCTCTTAAGGATAGCGGAGTCAGGGGGTATGGGGAGAAGGCAGGAACGGGGTACTGATTGGGAATGATCAGCCATGATCACATTGAATGGTGGTGCTGGCTCGAAGGGCCAAATGGCCTACTCCTGCACCTATTATCTATTGTCTATTCACGTTTCACCTTGTGAGGGCATGGGTTACCTCCTTGTTTTCTGGTTGCTTCCCACTTCCAAAACATACACTGGGTGATACATTAATTGGCCACTATAAATTGCCCCCAGTGTGTAAATGTGTGAAAGATTCTGGGAGGAAGTCAATGAGAATGCAGGAAGAATCAAATGGATTTGTGTAGGATTAGTATAAAAAATGGATGGTTAAACATTGGGTTGATAGATCTGTTTTTGTTATATCTCTCAAAGTCCAGAACAAGGGGTCACAGTTTAAGGATAAGGGGGAAGTCTTTTAGGACCGAGATGAGAAAGTTTTTTTTCACACAGAGAGTGGTGAATCTGTGGAATTCTCTGCCACAGAAGGTAGTTGAGGCCAGTTCATTGGCTATATTTAAGAGGGAGTTAGATGTGGCCCTTGTGGCTAAAGGGATCAGGGGGTATGGAGAGAAGGCAGGTACGGGATACTGAGTTGGATGATCAGCCATGATCATATTGAATGGCGGTGCAGGCTCGAAGGGCCGAATGGCCTACTCCTGCACCTATTTTCTATGTTTCTACGTGACTCTTTGCTCGAGAAAGAAAGAGGCTCATTTGTAACCAGAGTCCCAAGGTCGATCCTGATCCTCGTCTATGTGGAGTTTGCACGTTCTCACTGTGGCTGTGCTGGTTTCCTCCAGTTTTCTCTCACATCCCAAAGATGTGCGCGTTTGTAGATTAATTGGCTTCTGTAAAATGTCCCCCTAATGTGTAGGGAGTGGACGAGAAAGTGGGATAACATAGGTCAGTATGGATTTATTGGGCTGAAGGCCTGTTATCATGCTGTATCTCAACTAAACTAAGCCATTCACTGATGACCTCTTTTTATTCTGTTAGAAACATAAAAACAGAAAATAGGTGCAGGAGGAGGCCATTAGGCCCTTCGAGCCAGCACCGCCATTCATTGTGATCATGACTGATCATCCACAATCAGTAACCTGTGCCTACCTTCTCTCCATATCCCTTGATTCCACTAGCCCCTAGAGCTCTACCTAACTCTTTTTTAAATTCATACAGTGAATTGGCCTCCACTGCCTTCTGTGGCAGAAAATTCCACAAATTCACAACTCTCTGGGTGAAAAAGTTTCTTCCCACCACAGTTTTAAATGGCCTCCCCTTTATGCTTAGACTGTGGCCCCTGGTTCTGGACTCCCCCAAATTAGGAACATTTTTCCTGCATTTAGCTTGTAGTTCTTTTATAATTTTATATGTCTCTATAAGCTCCCCTCTCATCTAAACTCCAGTGAATACATGCCCAGTCTTTCCAATCTTTCCTCGTATGACAGTCCTGCTATCCCAGGGATTAACCTCATGAACCTATGCTGCACTGCCTCAATAGCAAGGATGTCCTTCCTCAAATTAGGAGACCAAAACTGCACATAATACTCCAGATGTGGTCTCACCAGGGCCCTATACAACTGCAGAAGGACCTCTTTGCTCCTATTCTCAAATCCTCTCATTATGTTGGCCAACATGCCATTAGCTTTCTTCTTCACTGCCTGCTGTACCTGCACGCTTACTTTCAGTGACTGATGTACAAGGACACCCAGGTCTCGTTGCAATTTCCCTTTACCTAATCTGACACCATTAAGATAATAATCTGCCTTTTTGATTTTGCTGCCAAAGTGGATAACCTCACATTTATCTACATTATACTGCATCTGCCATACATTTGCCCACTCACTCAACCTGTCCAAGTCACCCTGCAACCTCCTAACATCCTCTTCGCAGTTCACACTGCCACCCAGCTTTGTGTCATCTGCAAACTTGCTAGTGTTACTTCTTATTACATCATCCAAATCATTAATATATATTGTAAATAGTTGTGGCCCCAGCAGCGAGCCTTGTGGCACTCCACTCGCCACTGCCTGTCATTCTGAAAAGCACCCGTTTAATCCTACTCTTTGCTTCCTGTCTGCCAACCAATTCTCTATCCATGTCAACACCCTACCATGTGCTCTAATTTTGCTCACCAATCTCCCATGTGGTGGGACCTTATCAAAGGTTTTCTGAAAGTCTAGATACACTACATCCACTGGCTCCCCTTCATCCATTTTACTTGTTACATCCTCAAAAAATTCCAGAAGATTTGTCAAGCATGATTGCCCTTTCATAAACCCATGCTGACTTGGACCAATCCTTTTACCGCTATCCAAATGCGCCGTTATTACCTCTTTAATAATTGACTCCAGCATCTTCCCCACCACCGATGTCAGGCTAACTGGTCTATAATTCCCCGTTTTCTCTCTCGCTACTTTCTTGAAAATTGAGATAACATTAGCTACCTTCCAACCCACAGGAACTGATCCTGAATCAATTGAACATTGGAAAATGATCACCAACGCATCCACGATTTCTGGAACCACCTCCTTGAGTACCCTGGGATGCAGCCCATCAGGCCCTGGGGATTTATCATCCTTCAGTCCTATCAGTCTATTCTCGCCTAATGCAATTTTTTTTCAGTTCCTCTCTCTCCCTAGATCCTCCGTCCTCTAGTACATCTGGGAGATTGTTTGTGTCTTCCTTAGTGAAGACAGATTTGAAGTACCTGTTCACCTCTTCTGCCATTTCCTTGTTACCCATGATAATTTCACCCGTTTCTGCCTTCAAGGGACCCATATTTGTCTTTACTAATCTTTTTCTCTTAACATACCAAAATAAGCTTTTACTGGTCTTCTTTATATTCTTGGCCAGCTTCCTCTCGTACTTCATCTTTTCAGCTCGTATTGCCCGTTTTGTTACCTTCTGTTGTCCTTTGAAAGTTACCCAATCCTCTGGCTTCCCACTACTCTTTGCTATGTTATACATCTTTTCTTTTAGTTTTATTCCATCCCTAACTTTCCTTGTCAGCCACGATTGCCTCTTACTCCCCTTAGAATCTTTCTTCCTCTTTGGAATGAAATGATCCTGCATCTTCTGGATTATGTTCAGAAATTCCTGCCTTTGCTGTTCCACTGTCATTCCTGCTAGGATCCTTTTCCAGTCGACCTTGGCCAGCTTCTCTCTCATGCCTTCATAGTCCCCTTTGTTCAACTGCAACACTGACACTTCTGATTTAACCTTCTCCCTCTCAAATTGCAGATTAAAACTGATCATATTATGGTCACTACCACCAAGCGGTTCCTTTACCTTGAGTTCCCTTATTAAATCTGGTTCATTGGACAATACTAAATCCAGAATTGCCTTCTCTCTGGTAGGCTCCAGTACAAGCTGCTCTCAGAATCCATCTCGGAGGCACTCGACAAACTCCCTTTCTTGGGGTCCAGAACGAACCTGATTTTCCCAGTCTACCTGCATATTGAAATCCCCCATAACCATAGTGGTATTACCTTTGTTACTTGCCAGTTTTAACTCCTGCTGTAACTTACACCCTTTTTCCGGGTTACTGTTTGGGGGTCTGTAGATAATTCCCATTAGTGTCTTCTTACCTTTACAATTCCTCAACTCTATCCACAGTTACTCTACATCGTCAGTCCCTATGTCACCACTCGCAAGGGACTGAATTTCACCCCTCACCAACAGAGCTACCCCACCACCTCTGCCCACCTGCCTGTCCTTTCTATAGGACGTATAACCCTGAATATCTCCAGGAGGAGTACCGATCCTCCTGCAGCAACGTCTTTATAATCCCCACAATGCCATATCTACCAATCTCTAACTGAACCTCAAGCTCATCCACTCTACTTCTTATACTTCGCGCATTCATATATAATACTTTTAATCCATTGCTCAACTCAACTTTCACATTGATTCCTATTACACTTGGCCATTCAAGATTCAAGATTCAAGATTCAAGATAGCTTTATTTGTCATCCAATATTGGACGAAATTCAGTCACCCACAGTCCAACAATAAAAGCATTAAATAGGCATCAAAATTACACAACCCCCAAAACACACAAAAAAAGAAACATCCATCAAAGAAACATCCATCACAGTGAGTCTCCTCCAGTCCTCTCCTCACTGTGATGGAAGGCCACAATGTCTTTCCCTTCTCCTGCCGTCCTCTCCCGCTGTCAGGTTGTTGTGGTTGCAGGCCGCACCGGACGGTCCGCAGCGGGCCGAGCCCAAGGCGAGTCCCAGCCGCTCCCGCAGCCTCCGAAGACGGCCGGCTCCGCTGATGATAAGTCCGATCCGGGCGGGTGAACACGCTGCCGCTGTTGCTGCACGTCGGGGCGGTCGTAGCTCCCGACATTGAAGCCCCCGCCCAGCAGAGAAAATCCCGCGGCATATTTTAGGCCGCGCCGGACGGTGAAATGTCCGCGACCTAAGCCCCGCGATCCGGGGCGGGCGAACCCGCTGCCGCTGCCGGAGCTCCCGATGTCGGCATCCACGCGGCCCGAGCCTAATGCGAGTCGCAGCCGCTCCCGCAGCCTCCGAGGACGGCCGGCTCCGGTGATGGTGAGTCCGGTCTGCGGACTCTGCGAACCAGAGCCCTGGAGGCCGCCAGCTCCAGGAGTTGGGCCGATGGTGGGCCACAGCAGGAACGGAGACACGACCCAGAACACAAAGGTCGGGTCTCCGTTCGGAAGGGACATATATTTACAATTTTACAGTTCCCCCCCTCCCCCCCACATACACACATAGTACACAAACACAAAAACACCACATCACAACTACAATTAAGACAAAAAAACAACAAAAACACAAAGACAAATGGACCGCAGGTAAGCTGCAGCTGCTATGGCAGCGCCGCCATTTTGGCTCCTATCCCTTCGTGAGCTTTCTGTCCTGTTAATTCTGGGGTCTCTCTTAACTTTTCCTATACTCTCTTTCCTTTTAACTCCATCCTTGTCTATCCCATTTGACACCCCCCCCACTATGGGGTGGGGGGGGGGGGGGGGGGGGTGAACTGCTCTTATCCAAAATCTGGATTCCAAAGGATAGGTGACTGTTTGAGACACCAAGGCAGCTTTTGATTAGTGAAGCAACAAATCATCCTGGCAAGGTTAGTCATTATGAATCAAGGAGAAAGTTTTACACTGGCTTCAGGTCAATCATCCCAGCACCAAGCCATCCCCGCAAGAGTTTCTCAGATCCCGACCATCCTCAGCTGCTTATCAATGACCTTCCTTCCACAGGAGATCAGAAATCCGAAAACTTGCTGACGTACAATGTTCAATTCCTTTTGTTACTACTGAGATATTAAATAGACTGTGTCTGCAAAGCCGCAAATTGTTCAGGGCAATGAGTGGCTCGTAAATTTGCACCATACAGCTAGCAGGCAATGACCTCCAAGAAGATAGAATCTAATTGCAATCAATATCATTATCATCACTATTCCCCACCACCTAAGTCCTGGCAGTTACTGTACAAGCAGTGGAATTGCTGAATTGGCCACCCACACCTCCACCATTTCTTAAAATTATGTCTGATCTACTTGTACCGAACACAGCATTTGTCCATTTATTCACAAAATGCTGGAGTAACTCAGCAGGTCAGGCAGCATCTCGGGAGAGAAGGAATGGGTGACGTTTCGGGTCGAGACCCTTCTTCAGACTGAAGCATTTGTCCATCTCAGATGACTTTATACATGGATGCTTTTTAAGCATCCATTTACCTCAGGTTTAAGAATATGCAAAGACTTTACTTCCAACACCGTTTAATTAGATATTCCAAATACACCAGATCCTCTGAGGGGAAATAAATCACCTTATCTTTGTTTTAAATGGATAAATTCTTACTTTGACACATTAACCCGTTCTATATTTTCTAGAAGAGGAAATACCCCCTCCCCACCTACCCTGTCAAAATCCCCCAGGATCTTATTTCATTAACACGTTGCTTCATATTCTAAACTCCAGCAGATGCAAGTTTAGCCTAAGCAATATTTTTCAGACAACTTTCCCATTCGGGGTATTAGGGTAGTGTTTCTTCTCCAAATTGCTTACGATGCATTTACATTCTTTGTTAGATAGGGAGCCCGATACAAGTACACATCATTTAGATGTGATCCTACATATGCCCTAATGGAAGAAAGCTCCCCAACGTTTGCATTAATTAATATTAGGAATCGTGCACCAGGACTTCCTACCATTGACTAATCAGTTAGATCTGACATATTTTTGGGGGTTTCAAGAACAGGAACTGGAGGCTGGGTATCCCACATTAGGTGATTCATCATGTGACTTTGCAGAATCTCCGACCGTGGGACATGTGTAGTATGTCACTGGAGCAGGAACTTAGAGACAAATTCAAGTTTCACAGCAGTTAGCAACGTTAAATTCATAGAGTCACAGCCTGGAAAAAAAGCCTTTGGTCCACTGAGTCCATGTTGACCATCAAGCACTGATTTACACTAATCCCATTTTTATTCTACGCACACTCTCATCAATTTCCTCCAGATTGTATCACTGATATATGCACCAGGTCCAACGTAGAACAGCAATTAACCTGCCAATTCACACATCTTTGGGATGTGGAAGGAAACTCGAGAACCTGGAGAAAACTCATGAAGACACAGATTGAACATCAAAATTCCAGACATTCAGCACCAGACACTGGGATTGAACCCAGGTTACTGTAACTGTGAGACATCAGCGCTACTAGCTGAGCTGCTCTGACTCTTGAGTCATGTTAACCCTTCCCTTACTACTGCTTAAAAATAACTGATCTCAAGATTTTTTAATTTTCATAGACACCAGGAATAGAACTATGATTTTCTTACCTGCTGCAGTTTTACAGGCAATGACACAAACAAATAAATATAGAATAATCAACAATACAATAAATTATCAGTAACCAGATCTTAACAGTGCAGGCTGATGTATGTCGTGCAACCAAACCAAAGTTGATAATAGTTTGTTGCTGAGGTAGGGTTGCGGTTAGGATTTGGATTTAAGATCCTGATGGTTGATGGAAAGAAGCTATTCTTCAACCTGGAGGTCATGGCTCAGGCTCCTGCACTTCCCGATTAGATGGGAGCTTGGCCAGGGTGGTGTGGGTCAGCTGACTTTTTGAAGCAGTGCTTCCTGTAGATGGAGCACTGGTGTGGTGGTCAAGACCAATGGTGGACCAAGCAATGTCCGCCACATTCTTGGGTGCTCGAGTTACTGAACTAGGCTCTGATGTAACCAGTCAGTATGGTGTCTACCATAAGCATGTGGAAGTTCGATAGCGTATTTGGCGACATGCCGAATCTCCTCAATCTTCTGTGGAAGTAGAGATGTTGATGATCTTGCTTTGTGAGTACATTAATGTGCTTGGCCCAGGGCAGATTTTCATAAGTATGCATCCTCAGGAGCTTGAAGGTGTTGGCTCTCTCCAATGCTGTCATGTTGATGAAAACAGGTTCATGGATCCTTGGCTTTTCCAATCTGAAGTTAACAATGAGCTTGCAGGTCTTGCTATTGTTGAGAAGAAGTTATCAGTCTTCCTCTTTAATCTGACTCATTATTACCAGTTATTCTTCCAACACGGTGGTATCTAAAAATAGATGTACAAGGAACTGCAGATTCTAATTTATAGTTCTTCAAACTGAAGAAGGGCCCTAACCCGAAATGGCACCTATCCATGTTCTCCAGAGATGCTGTCCACTGAGTTACTCCAGCACTTTGTGATTTAAAAATAGAACTGGAGCTAAGTCTGGTTCCACAGTCATGGGTAAAGACAGAATAGAACAGGGGACTGACTGGGCCATGTCCTTCAGTGTAATTTATTATGCATTCCCATATGCTCCGTTCCTCACAGATAGCCAATTCTATTTGTGCACACACCAGTATCTAATTTTAAGGACATGTGTGTCACCCAGAACAATCGTCTCCTCTATTTCTGGGAGATGTTACCAAAAGTTCAGAGTGAGTCTGGAGAACTTAGCCTACCTTGAGCTCTTTGAAAAGTGGGAGGAAGTAAATGGTTATAAGTTTCCCCGTAGCAGACGGCAGGGAGACCTCTTTGTAGTTACGATAGCTAGACCTGTCTCCTATCTTGGAAGGTAGTAATGATTAAAGCATCTCTGTGATCCTCTGGTGTATATTCTGCTAATCACAATCATATAACATTTCTACTTTCCCTTTGTTCCCCCCATTACCTTCCTCTGCCATCTCTACTACTTAGACCAACTTGATTGTTTCTTTCACCCTTCTGATGAAGGGTCTTCGACCTTTAGTTTAGTTTGGTATAGTTTATTATCATGTGTACAGAGGTATAATGAAAAACTTTTGTTGCATGCTAATCAGTCAGCGGAAAGACAATACATGATTACAATCGAGCCAACTTCTGATTGCTTCAGATATTTGTTGGGTTTTATTTTAGAATTCTAGCATTTGCAGTTGTTTTTGACTATCAATGTAAAATTGGTCTTGGGTAGATATTGAATTCCAGCCTTTAAGGTTAAAAATCTCAACCTTAATTGTAGAAAAACAGAAAGTGTTGGAAAAACTCAGCTGGTCAGGTTGCATATGTGGAATGAAAACCTGTTCTGATGTAGTTTAACTGGTACTGGGCTTCTAAGCAGTCACACTCCAAGTATCAAGTTATGGTAAGATTTCCTTTTGGTGAGAAAGTTTCAGTTCTGCCTTCACTCTGTCCCAAGCAGTGCGTGCTGCACAGGTTCTTTGATATGATAATATTAAGATTTCCAGGAGAAAAATAATTCATTAGTAAAATAGCTGGAAAATCAACAAGCCCACATTTCTAGACATCTGCCCCATTAACTCATCTAGTTATTGAGAAAAGCACCACAGAATGGGCCCATCAGCCCATTGAGCCCACACAACCATAAAGCATATTTTCTCTCTGCATTCTTGTTAATTTCTCAGATTCTACCACTCGTCTGCACACCTGGTGCAATTTATAGCAGCTAATTAACCTTCCAACCTGCATGTCTTTTAGGATATGGAGGGAAACCAGAGCACCTAGAGGAAGCCGAAAACAAGGATAATGCACAAACTCAGCACAGGCAGTGCCTAAATTCAGGATTGAAGCAGAAGCTCCATCAGCTCTGTCATTGTGTTGCTCTTTTGCATGTCAATAAGACAGACATTGAACAGCATCAAGCCATGCATTTTTCCATGAGGTATCAATCGGCTTTTCAATGTGTCATGGGGATTAACCTGTTTCTTTCTTGTAGTTGTGACAGTTACATCTCCCTCCCCTCACTTAACGAGCTTTGTCCCACTCGCACCTCTCTTCCATCTTTCTCCAACCTGCTACAATCAGTCTGAAGAAGGGACCCAACCTGAAACGCCACCTAACTATGTTTCCCAGGGATCCTGCCTGACCCGCTTATCACCTCCAGCATTTTGTATCTGTTTTTCATGATTCTTCACTTACTGTTCAATGTGCTGAAATATTCAGCATTTACCCTCCTTTTCGATGGTGAGTTGCAGTTCCCTTTAGTGAATATATTTGCCTTATCTCCCTTCTAATTACTCCACTATACACTTTAATTTGATACCCCTTATTTTTACCTTCGTGCCAAGAGAAGTATTTCTTATTTACTCTATGTGGTTTCTCCATTATTTTAAGTCTCAGTGAAGTCTCCCATGACCTCCTCCGTTCTAAAAAAAACCTCCCTTAATGCAATCTTTCCTCATAGCCACACATTTCAGGTCCTGGCGATATCTTCATAAATTTCTACTACAAATTCTCCAGTGCAATCACATAATTCCTGTAACTTGGTGACCTGCATAAAGCTTCAGCATAATTTTCTGGCTCATATGCCCTACGCATAGGCTAACAAAGGATAGCATCCCATATGCCTCTTCAACCATCATATTAACCTACCCATGCCAAGCTGGGAATCTGAGATGGAAGGAAATACTGGTAATGGTCAGCATGTCACCGTTGCATTTGTGCAGAGTGATACAGCTCCAATGTTTCAGGTCAATGACCTTTCATCAGAACTAGGAAAATTCAGAAATTAAGTAATTTGGAATACAAATTGTTTATTGTTGGAAATTGAATACGAAAGTAAGGAGGTTATGCTTCAGTTATAAAGGGCAAGGGTAAAACCACATCTGTGTACAGTATTGGTGTCTTCATTTATTTGGGAAGCCATTCACTTGATATGTGGAATGGATAGGTTGTCTGATGATGAAAAGAAAAGTTAGGCGTGTCTGCTGGAGTTTAAAAGCTTGATAAGGGACTTGATTGAAACATGTAAGCCCAGAAGGTTCTTAACAGGGCGGATGCAGAAAGGCTTCATTTTGTGAGAGAAGTGAGAAAAGGGCTCACTCTTTAATATATGGATGCCGTACATCAATGAAGAAGATTACAAAAAGTGGTGAAGACTGCCCGGTCCATCATGGGCACAGACCTTTCCACCATCGAAAGGATTTATAGGATGCGCTGCCTTAAAAAGGCAGCCAATGGGACCCACACCACCCTGGCCATGTCTTCACTTCACACATGCCATTGGGAAGAAGGTACAGGAGTCCTGAAAACTGTAACATCTGGATTTGGGAACTGCTTCGTCCCAATGATCACCAGGCTATTGAACACAACGAATTCCAATTAAACTCCAAACTATGAACTGCCTTTGTTGCACGAGGGACTTTGGGCTTTGTTTTGTTTTTGCATTATGTTGAGTTTTTAATTTGCTGGACTATTTTTATGTTTTTGTGTTTACAAACTTCTTGTGCTGCTGCAAATAATAATTTCAATGTTCCGTTTTGGTACATCTGACAATAAAACACTCTTGACTCTTGTTTCTTTTGACAAATCGTTTATTGTGGTTAAGCATTCCACAGGTAGATCATTCTCTGGGTGAAGACATTTCTCAGGTCCGTTGCTACATGATTTACCCTCTATCCTTAAATGGGGCTCCTGGCTCTAGATTCTCCAGCTTTTGGGAATCTCCTTTCTGCAACAGGTTTGTCCAGTCCTGGCAGAATTTTGTTGATTTCTGAGAGATTCCCTCTGATTTGACTCTGAATATAAGCCTAATCGATACATTTGTCCTGCCATCCCAGGAATGAGATTTGTGAATCTTTGCCAAACTCCCTTCATCACATGAATACCCTTGGATTAGGAGATTACAATTGTGCACAATACTCAAAATGTAGTCTCACCCAGATCCCATGTCAAGATATCCCTATTCATATACTCAAGTCCTCTTGCTTTGAAGGCAAACATACAATTATCTTTCTTAAATGCCTGCTACACCTGCATGCTTACTATGAGGAACAGGTACACGAGGGCACCAGATCTTGTTGCACTTACTTTTTTTCCCAATCCATTGCAATTCAGAATTCCTGTTATTGCCACTAATAACCAGATATCTTGATAACTTAAGAAAATAACTGCAGATGCTGGTACAAATCGATTTATTCACAAATAAATTGATATTTATCCTTATCCTTAACTGCCATACATTTGCTGCACTCAAATTACACTGGAGCTCCCTACATCCTACCCACGGCACCCAGTTTTGTGTCACCTCTGAATCTGAATAAACTGCACTAATTCTCTCATTGGTGAATAGCTTAGGTCAGAACATTGAGTGTTGTGATTACTGCTTCCTACTTGGAAAGAAAACTGGTTTGTTCCTGGGGTTTGTTTGACGCATGGCAAACAGACTTCTGCCCAGGTCAAGTCAAGTCAAGTCAAGTCAATTTTATTTGTATAGCACATTTAAAAACAACCCACGTTGACCAAAGTGCTGTACATTTGATTAGGTTCCAATAGAAAAAAAATGAAAACATACAGTAGCACGCAAACAGTTCACAGCGCCTCCTCAATGAGCCTCAAACGCTAGGGAGTAGAAATATGTTTTGAGCCTGGACTTAAAGGAGTCGATGGAGGGGGCAGTTCTGATGGGGAGAGGGATGCTGTTCCACAGTCTAGGAGCTGCAACCGCAAAAGCGCGGTCACCCCTGAGTTTAAGCCTAGCCCGCGGGATAGTGAATAGTACAGTACACTACCTCTAACAATACAACAATACAATACAATACAATATATCTTTATTGTCATTGTACCCAGGGGTACAACGAGATTGGGAATGCGCCTCCCATACGATGCAATAATTTAAGTAATTTAGACAACAGCAATCCAACGAAACGAAACAATTGTAACAGTTTTAGACAGGGTAAAGTGCAAGTTGATCTATGCGTTGTGGCCATCCGGCTCAGCAGGACCGGGTCATAGCAGCTATGGCCCTGGGGATGAAGCTGTTCCTGAGTCTGGAGGTGCGGAAGGCCTTGTATCGTCTGCCCGATGGAAGGAGTTCGAACAGACTGTTGCAGGGGTGTGAAGAGTCTTTGTGGATGCTGGTGGCTTTTCTGAGGCATCGTGTGTTGTAGATGCCCTCCAAGTCTGGTAGCTGTGTTCCGATGGCCCTCTGAGCTCTATGGACTACCCGCTGTAGAGCTTTCCTTTCTGCCTCCGTGCAGCTGAGGTACCACACAGGGATGCCATGCGTTAGGATGCTCTCTATGGTGCAGCGGTAGAAGGTCGTCAGCAGCTGTTGGGGTAGACCAGACTTTTTCAGTGTTCTTAAGTAGAACAGTCTTTGTTGTGCCTTCTTGACCAGCGCAGCAGTGTTATTGGACCATGTTAGGTCCTCCGAAATGTGAGTGCCCAGAAACTTGAAGCTGGACACTCTCTCCACACTGTCCCCGTTGATAGAGATCGGGGCATATTCCCCGTTATGTGACCTGCGGAAGTTGATGATCAGCTCCTTGGTCTTGGTGGTATTTAGGGACAGGATTGTAGTTGAATTTTGTAGCATAATCTCTTTGGAGACCTATTCAAAAGCTTTCTGAGAGTCCAAATATACCACGTCCTCTGACTCTCCTTCATCTATTTACCTAGTTGCATTTGCAAAACGGTATGATTTCTCTTTCATAAATCCCTATTGAATTTGTCTGGTCCCATCACTGTTTTCAAATAAGATTCTGTTTTGCGAAGGCATCTTTTATAATGGACTCTGGCAAGTTCCATACTACCAATGCCAAACTAACTGGTCTATAATTATTTTCTCTCTTTTTTCTTCAAAACTGAGGTGCAGACTAACGGGCCTGTTATCGACATTACTGCCTGACACTTTCCCTACTAGTACTGATTTCATTCAGTTCCTCCCTCCCACTAGATCCTATGTTTCTGGTAGGTTATTAGTATCATAGAAGAGAAAAGACATTGTGGCCTTCCATCACAGTGAGGAGGGACTGGAGGAGACTCACTGTGATGGATGTTTCTTTTTGTTTGGTGTTAGTTTGTGATTGTATGTGTTATTGCATTTTATTGATTATTCTTATTGGTCTTATTGTTCAACTGCGGGTAATGTTTCATTTCACTACACATTTATGTGTATGTGACAAATAAACGACTATTGACTATTGACTATATTGACATTCTTGGTAAAGACAGATCAAACTTTGTATTTAGTTGGTCTGCTATTCTAAATTATCCCAATGTATGTTGTGCATCCATAGTTTTTAAAGTTTATTTGTTCTCTGTAAGTTTATTCAGATGTTCTATCTACTACTTTTCAATCTATGTTTATCCTCCTTTGCTGAATTCCAAACTGCCCCTAATCCTTGGGTTTCCTATTTTATTAGCCACTTGAAATATTTTATACTTATATCCAATGCGATCCACAATGTTTTTGCAAATCATGGTTAAGCTGCTTTCCTTTTATATTTTTGTGTTGAATGGGAAGGGACTATTGTTGCAATTCATCCATATGCTCCTTAAATGCTTACCTTTATTTTTCCATTGCCAACCATATAAGTAGCATTCCCAAGTCCATCACACCCATGTCATCATAGTTTCCTGCATTTAAATTCAAGACCTTATTAATGGAATCAACTTGTCCTATTCTCCATCTTAACGAAGAAATCTATCATTTTATGGTTGCCCTTCCCCAAGAGTCAAGGGAGTCAAGAGTCAAGGGTGTTTTATTGTCATGTCCCAGATAGAACAAAGAAATTCTTATTTACAGCAGCACAACAGAAAATGTAAACATAGTACACCGTAAACAATATAATAAATGAGAGAGAAAAAAAATTCACTGTGCATATATATGCTGTACACATACTCACAAACACACACAAACACACACACACACACACACACACACACACACACACACACACACACACACACACACACACACACACACACACACACACACACACACACACACACACACACACATATATATACACACACACACACACACACACACACACACACACACACACACACACACACACACACACACACACACACACAGCAGATATGGAGTAGTTTGGAGAGAGAGCATTGTTGGTATCTAATTAGCTTTTTGAGATGCCTGCTGGAGGTAGATAGAGATACAAAAAAGGGCAGGAATCATGCACTGTGCTGGGTTTGAGGTCTGGGTTTTCAAATACTTTCCTTTTCAGATGGCTAACGGCCCATTGAAGGCGAAGATTATTGATGTTAACTTTTGCCGAGAGTTGGTTTTCTAGGTGTGGGAAGGAGCCACATTCTTCAAGGTCTTGCAGTGGTACTTTATTGTTGGAGGGCTGTGTTGTACAGCAAGGTAGGGTTAATGATAGGAGTTTGGTATTGAATTTGTATCGTTGATAGTTTATTATTCTCACATGTACCGAGATACACTGAAAAGTTTTGTTTTGTGTGCTATCCAATCATGTCATAACATACATAAAGTACAATCAAGCCATCCACAAGTACAATAGGTAATGTAAAGAGGAAAACAATTAGTGTGAAGGATATCATGATTTTCTGCAAATGTTAAACAAGACCCATTTACTCATTTACTTACTTATTAAATAAATTCACGGAGTTGAACAGCACAGAAACAGGCCCTTTGGTCAATTTCATCTATGCTAACCTAGGTGCCCATCTTTGCTCCTTGGATCCCATTGAAATCTTTCCCCTCTCACCTTGAACCTATTAGGGAAGCTGGTACGACAACATATCTGATCCAGACATCAGTGCCTTTCTTGCCGGGGTAATGAGATTTCCATAATTACCCGCACCTGGTCCCTTCTATTGTCTCCATCAACTGAGCTGCCAATTAATTACACCAAGAGGAGCATTGCTGCAAGAAAATAAATCGGTCTCAAGGATGCTTCAATGATACCCTGAGACAGTGCCTCGCAGACAGCCTGACCACCCACAACCAACAGCAGCTGCAGAATGAGCATGGCATCTGCTCTGGCCTGAAGACCATTATTAGCACCTGTAAAGGAACTGTGGGTTTCTTTAGCTGAAAATACTATGACTGGTTAGGAGAGGTCCTTAACATTGTTGTTTCTGCCCTATCTGAGCACTTTAACCAATAAGCTATTTTAGTGTGGTTAACCAGGCGGTTTTAAACTTCTGAAGTAAACAAAAGAACACAAGTCTGATCCTGATACAAACACAGAATTGCTCCACACACACATTCACACGTTTAATCATACAATACTTAATTAGGATTTAACTATCTGTCTGTCCCAAAGCACTATCTGTCATGCTTGATGTTGATTATTGGCATCTTCACTGGATTCCCAAAGTCTGGGGTTCTCTGTTCTTTATGAAGGTTGCTCTCCTGCCTCAGGTAGTCTGGCGCTGTCTTGAAGCTCTCTGAGCAGCTCTTTGCTGGCTGTGGTCCTCACTGTCATCATTGGCTGTTCTCGAGATTCTTAAACTTCACCTTGTGGAGTTATGATTGACCTCCAGGTTGTGTTATCACTGACGCTCACGGGGATTTATTGCTGGCACAGAAGTGGAGTAATCACTGACCTGCAGGTGGAGTTATCACTGACCCTCACGTGGATCTATAGGAGGCACTGCCTGAAAAAGGGAGCCAGTAGCATCAATTGCCCACACCACCTTTGCCTTGTTCACTTTGCTACTGCCATCACCAAGAAGGCACGGAGCCTGAAAACCATGATTGGCAGGTTCAAGAACAACTTCTTCCCCGCAACCATCTGGCTCTTAAACACTACACAACACAAACCTCAGTAACTAAGATCTAAGGACTGTGTTTGTGATTGCTTTATGGACTTCGGTTTTGCTCTCCTGTGGTTACCTAGAATTAGTTATTAATTGAACGTATTATTGATTATTATATTTTTTCTGTGTGTTATTGTGTTTACAGGCCTGCTATGCTGCAGCAAATAAGAATGTCATTGTTTCATTGCTAGTGTTTAGGAGAATTAAGCACTCTTGACTTCTTGAAAATCAGCAGGAAACCTGTGAAGCTACTGAAGGCATGCATACTATCAGAGTGTATGTCTGCTGGTGGGGGAGTCCTGTCTGGATGGCTGAATATGTAAGTCACAGCTGTTAGTTCAGCAGTCAGGGCATTCAATTTATTGGGTAGTTTTAAAGTCAATTCTACAGGGACTCAGCTTGATGGTCCTTAACATAAATTCAATACCCTATTTTACTGCTCCTATCCTCTACCATTGATTATCCATTCATAAAAGTTTGCAGGGGCCGTTCTGTTCCTCCTTTAGATTCTTCCACTTTCAATTTTGAGATGAATGTAACTAGGGGTTTCACTGTGATAGAAAAAAATTCAAGGGTGCTGAGGGATTAAAGAGGTGGGTGTCCACATAGGTTCTCTCTCTCAGCATGTGTACAGGCGTCACCCTCTATCTCTTTCCCGTGCAGCCTGTGGCCATTACCTTCATCCATTTCTACCATCATAAAAGCACGCATTATTCCTCTTTGCACTGAAATTGGGGCCTGAGATTAACAATAACTCTTGTTGTTATTTTTTGGTAAGTTTTAAAAGTTTGCGTAAATATGTAAATGTTCTCTGGTTTGTTTTATGTGGGGGCTGTGGGATGGGGTGGGGGGAAACTTTTATTCAATCTCTTACCTTGCCGGAGATGCGATTGTTTTCTGGATCGCATCTCCGGTCGCTCTGTGGCCTAACATCGTGGAGCTGGAAGCCTTGCCTGGGACTGACTTTGAGCCCTCGTGGGGCACAGCTTACCACCTGAGCATGCGATCCCTTGCCTGGGATCGACACTCCAACTGTGGCCTGCGGACTGTAACATCGCTGAGCTCGCAGTCTCGGGTTGAGACCAGTCGGGAGCTCCAAAAGCTGCACGACATTCGACTAGTCCCAACCCGGGGTAGGTCACCCGGCGCAGGGCTGAGAACCCCCCCCCACTGATGCAGGATGGCCCGCCACCGGCTACGGGAGTCAAGATCGTCCTGTCAACGGAAGGTTAGAGGCCACTGATCGCTGGAAGACAAAGGAGGGAGAGATTGAACTTATTTTTGCCTTCCATCACAGTAAGGAATGTGGAGTAGTCACTGTGGTGGATGTTCATGTTATAATGTATTTTGTGTGTTCTGTTGCTTTTTATTGTCAAGACTGCATATATGGCAAATTAAGTTCCTCGTATGTTGCAAAACATACTTGGCTAATAAAGTATTATTGTGATTGTGATTACTGTTGCAGAACCTTATCTGCTGATTGTAAGTTACTACAGTTTACTTTCAGCTTTGCTAATACAGCCAGTGCTGCATCTGGATTCCAGACAGCGTGAAGATCGTCCTAATATATCCTTTCACTTTGGGGCTGAAACTGTACATCCACCTGATTTCTCTGTTCCAGCTCTGCTAATATGAATCTTATCTTTTCAAACTCTTCCATTGTCTTGCTCATTTGCTCCATGAGTTTCTTAATTTAAGCTTCCTTGCTGTGGGATTGCTCCAATGACGATTGTTATTGCCTTACTGAAATTAGAAGAGCATCTCCCCAACTCTGTGTGAGCATTCTCCCAACACTCCTGCCCCGTGTATCCCAGGTCCGATGCAGGTTTGCAACAGAAAATAACCCACTTGAGCCATTTCCTATGCAGATTCTTCCTCAGGGTTTTTTTCCATCTTGGACATCTACCATCTTTCTGGGAATACAGGGAATACAGAAAATGACCAAGTTAAGAGTCCAGTTGTGCTAGTATTAATGTGATCGGAGTCCACGTTCATTGCTTTCTGAAGGTAGCAGCACAAGTAGATATAGTGGTTAAGAAGGTGTATGGTATGCCTTCTTTCATTGCCAGGGGCATTGTATATGAGGGCCAAGGAGTCATGATGCAGCTCCATAGGACTTTGGTAGACACAAAATGCTGGAGTAACTCAGTGGGTCAGGCAGCATCTCTGGAGAGAAGGAATGGGTGATTTTTCGGGTTGAGACCCTTCTTCAAACTTTGGTTCCAGACTGCGCCTCCATAGGACATTTGGAGTATTGTGTGCAATTCTGGTCACCCCATTACAGGAATGATCTGAAGGTTTTGGAATGGGCGAAGAAGACGTTTACCAGAATGCTGCTTGTATTAGAGGGTTTCAGCTACTGGAAGAGTTTGGATAGACATGGACTGCTTCTCTGGAACTTAGGAAGTATAGAAAATTCTGAGAAGCATAGATAGGGTAGACAGTCAGAACATTTTTCCCATGGTGGAAATGTCCAACTACACAGAAAATGGTAGGCCTTTGGGTTGTGTTGTAGAGCAGAGGGATCTAGGAGTGCAAGTGCATGGTTTCTTGAAGGTCGAGTCGCAGGTAGATAAGTGGTTAAAAAGGCTTTTGGCACTTTGGCCTTCATCAGTCAGATTATTGACTATAGAAGTTGGGAGGTTATGTTGCAGGAAAAAAAACTGCAGATGCTGGTTTAAATCAAAGGTAGACACAAAATGCTGGAATAACTCAGCGGGTCAGGCAGCATCTCAGGAGAGAAGGAATGGGTGACGTTTCGGGTCGAGACCCTTCTTCAGACTGATGTCAGAGGAGGAGGCGGGACAAAGATAGGATGTAGTCGGCGACAGGAAGACTAGTAGGGGAACTGGGAAGGGGAGGGGATAGAGGGGGGCAGCAAGGACTACGTGAAGTGGGAGATGTCAATGTTCATACCGCTGGGGTGTAAACTGCCCAAGTGAAATATGAGGTGTTGTTCCTCCAATTTGCGCTGGGCCTCACTATGACAATGGAAGAGATTGGGAATGAGAGGGGGAGTTGAAATGCTGAGCCATCGGCAGATCTGGTTGGTTGATATGGACTGAGCGGAAGTATTCAGTGAAATAATTGCCGAGCCTGCGCTTGGTCTCGCCGATGTAGAGAGGTTGACATCTGGAACAGCGGATACAATAGATGAGGTTGGATGCCGTGCAGGTGAACCTCTGCCTCACCGGGAAAGACTGTTTGGGTCCTTGGATGGTGTCGAGGGGGTAGGTAAAGGGACAGATGTTGCATCTCCTGCAGTTGCAGGGGAAAGTACCTGGCGATGCGGTGGTTTGGGTGGAAAGGGATGAGTGTACCAGGGAGTTTCGGAGGGAACGGTCTCTGCGGAAAGCAGAAAGGTGTGGAGATGGGAAGATGTAGCCAGTAGTGGGATCCCGTTGGAGGTGACGGAAATGTTGGATGATAATTTGTTGTATGCGACGGCTGATGGGGTGGAATGTGAGGACAAATGGGACTCTATCCTTGTTACGAATGGGGGGAGGGGGAGCAAGAGGGGAGCTGCGGGATATTGAGGAGACCCCAGTGAGAGCCTCATCTATAATGGAAGAGGGGAACCCCCATTTCCTAAAGAATGAGGACATATCTGATGCCCTTGTATGGAACACCTTAACCTGGATGCAGATGCGGCATAGATGGTGGAATTGGGAGTAGGGGATAGAGTTTTTACAGGAAACAGGGTTGAAGAAGTGTAGTCAAGATAGCTATGGGAGTCAGTGGGTTTGTAGTAGATGTCGGTCACTAGTCTGTCCCCTGTGATGGAGATGGTGAGATCCAGAAACATTAGGGAGATGGTCCAAGTATATTTAAGAGCAGGATGGAAATTAGTGGTGAAGTTGATAGTCAGTGAGTTCTGCAAGGGTACAAGAGGTAGCACCGATGCAGTCGTCAAAGTAGCAGAGGTAGAGTTCGGGGATTGGAACAGGGATTGTTTGACATACCCTACAAAAAGGCAGGCATAGCTGGGGCCCATGCAAGTGCCCATAGCTACGCCTTGGATTTGGAGGAAGTAGGAGGAGTCAAAAGAGAAGTTGTTGAGGGTAAGGACCAGCTCTGGTAGGCGGAGGAGGGTCTTGGTAGATGGAAATTGGCTGGCTCTGCGGCGGTCATGTTGCAGTTGTATAAGATGTTGGTGAGACCGCATTTAGAATATTGTGTTCAGTTCTGGGCTCCATGTTATAGGAAAGATATTGTCAAGCTTGAAAGGGTTCAGAAAAATTTGTGGATGTTGCCAGGAGTAGAGGGTGTGAGCTAAAGGGAGAGGTTGAGTAGGCTGGGCCTCTATTCCATGGAGTGTAGGAGGATGAGGGGAGGTATGCAAGATCATGAGAGGAATAGATCGGGTAGATGCACAGAGTCTTTTACCCAGAGTAGGGAAAACGAGGACCGTGGACATATGTTCAAGATGAAGGGGAAAAGATTTAATAGGAATCCGAGGGGTAACCTTTTCACACAGAAGGTGGTGGGTGTATGGACAAGCTGCCAGAGGAGGTAGTTGAGGCTGGGACTATCCCATCATTTAAGAAACAGTTGGACAGGTACATGGATAGGACAGATTTGGAGGGTTATGGACCATGTGCAGGCAAGTAAGATTAGGGTGGCTGGGACATTATTGGCCGGTGTGGGCGAGGTGGGCCAAAGGGCCTGTTTCCATTGTATGACTCTATGACTCTATGAAAGGGCATACCTATAAGGCGAGAGGGAGTAAGTTGAATGGAGATTGAATGAGTAAATTGAATTTTTACGCAGAGAATGATGGGGGCCTTAAATGCACTGTCAAGGGTGGTGTTGGAGGCAGATATGACAGTGGTGTTTAAGAAGCTTTAGGATAGGCAGATAGAGGGATATAGATAATATAAAGGCAGATGAGATCAGTTTAACTTGGCATCATGTTCGGCACACATATTGTTGTGTTGTTCTATGTTCTATGTTTTAAACTCCCACCTAGTCTCCTCTGAGCAATTATCCACAAGAAATTTTTAATATCCCTCGTGGCTGACTTGTGGGGATTGCCCTTATCTCCCAACAATTCTAACTTCAGCCTATGTTTTTTTCATTGTGATTTCAAAACATCTGGTTAGTCACTTCGGCTCTGATTCACTTATTCTGGCCATCAGGTGCGACAGCTATGCTCTTAATTTACGTCCACGATGGGTGTTCAGGAATACAACATTGGTTGGGTTTATCTTGAGAACACCTTTTCACAAGTTCTTGTTGAAGCCCAACCAGGAATGCCAAAACTGTTTTTCCAGCTCTTTCTGAGCACTTTGACAAATTACTCTATTACGTGCTGTACCCAGGTGTTTTATACATTTGAGGCAAACGAAAGTACACAAGTTGGATTTTGTGCAAACACAGTTTTACTCACCAACAGTTTTACTCACTGCTAATCACGCAATACTTAATTAGGGTTTAACTATGTGCCTAGGTCACAAATCACTTTCTATCAGGCTTGGTATCAGTGACAGGTGTCTGCGCCGGGCTCCCAGTGTCCAGTGTTCACTGTTCTTTACCTTCCTCTGGTGGTGCTGGTTCAGTCTTCGCTCCCTTGGTTGGAGCTCTTACATTAGGCCTTTGCCGGCTGTGGTTCTCGCTAGCATTACTGGCTGCGGTTGAGGTTCTGCACTGCTGACCTTTGGGCAGAATTATCATTATCCTGGCTTGCTGATGGGGGAATGTTATAGCCTGACTGTGGCCATTCAGAGAGTTCTCTTGATTTGACCAATTGGATGACAAGGTAGACACATGGAAACTCATATTGAGCAAAACACAAAGTGGTGGAGGAACTACATGGCAAGATTAGCAAGTTTACTAATGATACAAAAGTGGGTGGTTTTACAGATAGTGAAGATGGCTGTGAAAAGTTGCAGCAGGATCTTGATCGATTGTCCAGGTGGGCTGAGGAATGTAATACAGAGAAATGTGAGGTGTTGCATTTTGGGAAGTCTAACATAGGCAGGATCTACACAGTGAATGGTAGGGCTCTGGTGAATGTTATAAAGCAGAGGGATCGAGGAGTGCAGGTGCATGGTTCCTTGAAGGTGGAGTCGCAGGTAGATAGGGTGGTCAAAAAGGCTTTTGATATATTGGCCTCAGTCAGAGTATTAAGTTGAGACGTCTTGTTGCAGTTGTATAAGACGTTGGTGAAGCCACATCTAGAGTATTGTGTTTGGTTCTGGACACCATATTATCAGAAAGATGTTGTGAAGCTGGAAAGGGAACACCAGGATGTTACCAGGACTAGAGGGTCTGTGCTATAGGGTGAGGTTGAGTAGGCTGGGACCTATTTCTTGGAGCACATGAGGATGAGGGGTGATCTTATAGTGGTGTATAAAATCATGAGAGGAATAGGTAGTTGACATAATCTTTGATTGGGTAGTTGACATAATCTTTTGTCCAGAGTAGGTGAATCGAAGACCAGAGGACATAGGTTTAAGGTGAAGGGAAAAAGATTTAATAGGATTAGACGGGTAACCTTTTCACACAAAGGGTTTGGGTGTATGGAACAAGCTGCTACAGGAGGTAGTCGAGGCTGGAACTATCCCAACGTTTAAGAAAGAGTTAGACAGGTACAAGGATAGGACAGGTTTGGGGGGGGATAAAGACCAAACGCGGGCAGGTGGGACTACTGTAGCTGGGACACGTTAGCTGGTGTAGGCAAGTTGGGCTGAAGGGCCTGTTTCCATGCTGTATCATTGTGATTTTATGTCTTCAACTCAGCAGGTCAGGCAGCATCTGTCGAGGGAATGAACGGACAATGTTTCAGGTCAGGACCCTTGTTCACTGATGGTATGTCAAGGTAAGAGGGCCACGAATGGATAATAAGCTTGGGGAAAGCATTGAATAGAATTCTCAAAATAAGAAATCAGGGCATTCAACCTGCCTCTCAATTGTGTCTGTTTCCTGTGATTTGGTCAATTCTACCAAAGTGTTTATGGCGAGAAGTGTCTACCAGAGGTGGATTGACAAGGATGAAGTCAAGTATTTTTCCCCCAATGTTGCTGTTGATACCATTATAAATTGTGGGGCAGTTAGATATTTCTGTGAGTATGAAAGGGTGGAATGTTTCTCTGAGCTGGAATAACACATGCGTGCTGTAGAAACTTTTATCTTGAATGAGATGCAGCACTGCGCATGACTGAGCCATGCTTCTTTTGGTAAGTGAGCTGACGTGATAGCAGAGTAGCAATTTAGCCCAAAGCTAAATTGACTGCTGTATGTAACAGGCCTGGATTACTGAATGGCAGACCAAGGTTCTAAAAAGAAATGTTGGCTGGCAGGATTGTATCTCTCTTTGGAGAAGTCAAGAAATCAGTGGGAGTCAGAGGTAAGCGTTGATTCTGGAACGTGAATACAATTATTCTGAACAGAACAGCTATCAATAAAGTTTATTTGGCTTCTTAGCTTCACTGTTTACAGGTGTGTGCAGCATGACTCCAGTTATTCACATGTAGTCGTTGAAGTTGATTGTACAAGTCAAGTGCAAGTAAGTAATTTGTTTCTCCCGATATTTTAGTTCTTGTTACCTCGGTAAGTTAATTTATATAAGTTCTAAGTAAATTTACATTCTGAGTAAAGTTATCTGATCTAAGTAAATGAGTTTTTCTTCAACTTCTTATAATCATTTTTATTCTTTAAGGTATAGGAATCCTTATGAACTATCTTTAAAAATCTCTGTTAAATAGCCATGAGGGCAGTCTCATTTTAGGTTTTTTGAATCCACCATCTGAAGTTGAGTCAACACTTGTGGTCTGCCCTCTTATCTGCGATGACCTGAGCTTGATTTAAATTGCAGGGCCATGGGAAAGTGCAAGATGCGAGAGCGAATTGCTAGATATATTGGCCTCTGGTTCATTCCATTGATTGACAGATGCAACATGGAAATGAGTCCATCGACGCACTAACTCCATGCTGACCATCGATTACCCAATCACACAAGGTCCATGTTATCCCACTTTTGTATTCACTCCCAACACACGAGGGAAACTTACAGAGGTCAATTATTCTACAAACCCACACATCTTTGAGATGTTGGAGAAAACAGGTGCACCCAGAGGAAACCCATGTGGTTCCAGGGAGAACGTGCAAACTCCACACAGGCAACCCTCTAGGTCAGGATCGAACTCGGGTCTCTGGTGCTGTAAGGTAGTATCTCTGCCAGCTAAGCCATTTGTTATATCCTGAGAAAAAAGTTTGTTTTATGCAAACAGCATCTTTTTTTCTACCATACCATTCACAATTATTCTATCAAGGCCTGATTCTTCAAATGAATCTAAAATGAGATTAATATCTGTGGTATTAATGCAGTTACAATTACAGCATGTAAAAGGCATTTGAACAGGTATTTGGATAGGAAAGGTGTGGAGGGATATGGGCTTAATTCAGGCAAATGGGATTAGTTTATCTACACTATTCCCATTTGGCATCACGGTTGGCATGGACAAATGCCTCGTTTTTGTGCTGCATATGTCTCTGAATTCTAAATTGATGGTTGATGATCAGCAGAACCGGTGAGCCAAATGACCCGTTCCTACACAGCATGTCCCTATGTTTATCCCTATGAAAAGTGTAACCTGTGCTTTGCAGAACAATTTTATTTAATTCCTTCTGTGGCATGACCAATTCCTTAACACTTTTACTAAAACGTTACTTTAATTTTTGATAATCCTGGAGTGATCATATTAAAAGTTTATGAACCGTTAAAATGGCTGTTTAATGTGATCTCACTCATTTACAACATCCTCTGCAACGTTTCCCTGCAGAAATTGAACTTTGCTCCACAAAATGATTGACCTTAAATTTAATCAACAAATGACAAATGAAATTTTCAGTTTTGTTCCAATTTACATTTGCATAAAAAAATATTGACACATTCCACACCTCTTGTTCATTGGTTTTTCTTTTCCGTGAAATTCAAAGATTTCCATCCAGAAGATGAGGTAATAATAGATGTTAGCATATTACTTGCATAAGTATGTGGTTGGTACCACTAATTGAGCTGGAGATTGTGGCAGGTGTTGCTCACAGCTCTGGAGACCCGGGTTTAATCATGACCTCGGGTGCGGTCTGCGTGGAGTTTGCATATTCGCCATGTGACTGCATGGGTTTCCTCTGGATGTTCCCGTTTTCTCCCACATCCCAGAGATGTGTGGGCTGGTAGGTTAGTTAGATCCTGCAAAACGGCCCAAGTGTGCAGGTGAGGGATACAATCTTGGGGAATTGATGAGAATGTTGGGTGAATAAAGTGGGATTAGTGTAAATTGTAACTTGTTTGTCCATATGCTGTGCATACTAAATGCTGACAGAGGGTAAATGGGAGAAAGGCATGGAGAATAGAGGAAAAGGATAGATATGTGCAAAATCTATCGGAATATTAACAAAACTATTGAAACACGTACAATTTCTTTAATGGAGACTCAGAACTACAGATGCCGGAATCTTGAGTAAAACACAAGGAGCTGGAGTAACTCAGCGAATCAGGCTGTGGAGGCAATACACGGTCAACAATTCTGGTTGGGACCATTCTTCAGGCTGATTGTAGTGGGGAGGAGAAAGATAGAAAAGAGGGAGGGGAACAAGACAAAGCCTAGCAAGTGATAGGTTGATGCAGGTGAAAAAGAGACAAATGGGTGTCAGACAGGAGAGGCCAGACAAATATAAAGCCAGAGGCAGCGATATAGGTAGAAGGGGATGAAGGATTGGGGGACATGAGAAAGGAGCAGGAGAGTGGGAGAAATGAGTGCGAACCCTGGTGGGGGTGCGGCACAGAAAAGCGGTGGGGGGGGGGGGGGGGGCAGTGTTAACTGAAAATGGAGATTTCAGTGTTTGTACCATAGGTTCTAAGCTAATGGAATATGAGGTGTTCCTCTGGTTTGCGTGTGGCCTCATTCAGGCAATCCAGGAGACTTATGGTGAAAAGGCCGATATTGGAATGGGAAGGGGAGTTAAATGAAATGAGAGTAAGATAAAACCCACTGACCCACTGTTACCTTGACTAAGCCCCTTTCCACACTGCCTCTTGCAAGGACGCCATTCTCTATTTTCAGTTTCCATGTCTCTATCGCTGTCTCTTTCACATCTGCTTCCTGCTCCCATGATGAGGCTCTCCAATTTAGGATACCAGAAATTTCCTCTTTATTTAGTAAATGTAGTTTCCCGCACGCTGTTATGGATGGATTCCTCTCCCATGCTTCCTCTGCATCCCACAGTTCTGCTCTTGCTTCCTCATTGCTCAGACCAAACATTGATACAGTTCTACTGATCCTTACCTTTCAACCCAATAGCCTCCACATGCAACACATCCTTCTTCAACATTTCCCGCACATACAACACGATCGCACCCTTAGTCACATCTTCCCATCCCAATACCTTTCTGCTTTCCAGAGAGACCACTCCATCCGCAACTCCTTGGGTCACACACCCCTTCTTGGTTTCCAAGGTACTTTTTCCCACAACCGCAGGAGATGTAACAGCTGTTCCTCCCCCACTTCCTTTCACAGACCCCAGCAATCCTTCTAGGTAAGAATGAGGTACACAGGCAGGTGCACCTCATTTAACCTCATCTACTACATTTGGTCCTCCCAATATAGCCTTCTTTACATCCACAAAACTAAGTGAAGCCTAGGCAGCAATTTTGCATGGTCCATCAAGCTTGCTAACTATTTTAACTTGCCTTCCCACTCCCATACTGCCCTTTTTGTTCTGGGCCTCCACCCTTGTCCAAACTGAGGCGGCATGCAAACTAGAGGAACAGCACCTTCTATTTCACTTTGGGTCTTGCAACCTCACAGTATGAACATTGAATTCTCCAATTTTAGGTAATGCCATTCCTTCCCCCTCTCTTTTTCCTGAGCCCCCCTCCCTGGTGCGTATCCCATATGTCCCATTATCCTCACCTCTCCCCATCCCCATTCCCTACCACTCATGTACCCTCCCCTGGCTTTATATTTCAGAAAGGTCCTGACCCAAAGTCACCTGTTTATTCCCTCCACAAATGCTGCCTTACCCACAATGCCTTTAATATTGTTCTAAGGCTCTTGAAGAGAAAGATTGCAAGCAAATTATGGAAAAAATAAGAATAGCAGAACAGACGATGAAATAAAAATTGAAATATCATGCTTTCAGAACAATTTAACATAGAAATAAAGGCAGAGCACTGCTAAAATATCCGGATGCAATTCCCAAGCTTAAGTGAGGAGGTGATGCCTGAAGGCACGACCCACACTGGTGGGATATTTCACTTTGGGGAAATTATCCTGATGCCAGATTCGAGTAGTCTAGATATCGATAGAGTTGGGGATTGATTGACTGTCATGGGCAGGACATGGCGGCGAGTGACCTCATTCAGTACACGGGTCAGCAAATGCATTGAACAGGAGTGTGGGAAGTTGCCAGAGAAGTGAGGAAAGGATGCAGGCAAGAGAATATATGGAAAAGTTAGATCAAAAGGAGGACAGGGAGAAGAAAAAGAAGGAAAGAAAGGTTCAATAAAAATTCAGTAAGGGAGAGAGAGAGAATGAAAATGAACTGAGAGTAAGATAATCAAACTATTAAACGGAAACAGCAAGTGAAAGTGGAGGGAAAATGCGATATAAAAAAACTGGACAGGGACAGTACAAAATGTAAGGGCACAGAGAAAGAGAGAGAGAAAGAGAGAGAGTGACAGAAAATGTGACTGAGAAGGCACAAGAGGCTGAGGAGATGCAGGCACCACTGTTTTAATATGTCCAAGAACATGCTCTCGGCAATCTGCTCAACTGCTGGTTGGTCAGTGTCGGTCCACGTCACTCACACTGGTGTGATATTTCGATTTGGGGTATTATCCTGATGTCAGATTTGAGTAGTCTAGATATCAAAAGAGTTGGAGATTAACTGACTGACATGGGCAGGGCATGGCGGAGGGCGACCTGACTCAATATGTGGGTAGATCAGGAAGGTTGAGGAACCTACAAGTTTTATTTTGTGGAGTCTGCAGGAATGTTAGTGTGGGCTTGTAGGATCAAGGTGGCCCATTTATGAAATGATCAAAGTGGCCTTTTCAATGGATCCGACCCAAAGCTTAAAGATGGGGAAGAGTCGGTTGGTGAATTTGTCATTGTAGGTATGGAGGTGGGAACGGTTTTCTGGGTTGTAGAAGGAGATTTTCCCTTCTTCGTAGTTCAGGAAAACGCCCACCTTATTCAGCTCGCCCATGATGATGGATGTACCCAGGGTGCGTATCCTAGGACCCGGTGACTTCATATTCCATAACATCAAGGTCCAGTAACCATCCTGTGGTGATGGCCTCTTCCAGCGGCCCACAACCACATGTTGTTTTGCCAGGCCTAAGCTCCACACAGTGCCTGGACTCACAACTACTTCCCAGTACTTGCTACCCCCCAAGAATCCCTCTGCCCCCCACACAGTCCAGGTATTGGCATGCTTCTTCCAGGAGATGGGGTCTTCCATAGACTTATCCCAGGAAATGGTGGTCAAATCCCTGGTGACGGTGAAACGTGGGTCAGCTGTGTATCGGTCGAGCAGCACCCTTACTGTAAAAGACAAGATGTAAATTGAGCGTTAGTCTCCTCTCCCGGATCAGTTCATTATTGAACAACCTCAGCCTTAAAAGCTGATCACAAGCTGAAGAAATGTTTAGCTGAGTTTTGAATTAAAAAATGCTTGAAGACCCCAAACATTAATTTTGATTTGTATCGCCGAGGCCTAATTTTATATCTGCTGTCCTGGTCAAAAAGTACAGCCATTATAAGTTTTTGAAGTGTTCAGTTAATGGTATTTAGCGCCAATTTTTAAAATTTAATTACATCAAATTGTTTAAAACCTTGTGCGATTTTCTTTCATATTTCCTATTTTAAAATCCTCGAAATACTGTATGTACCGATATATTCTGATGTGTCCACTTGATACAACTATGCAGCTCCTAAATAAATTATCTTTATCTATCAAACATTTCAAGCATTCATTTACATCATCCGTTAACCTCTATGCACAGAGATCAAGCCTGATCGAAGTAACCTAGCCCTAATAATACATTAGCTTCCAGCTCTTCGGCAGTGCATGTCCTCCATATATCCTTTGTATATTTTACCTTTGAAGTTCATAAGTTTCTTCCATTCTAAATATAACATTAAGAAAAGATTAGATTGCGGTTTTTGGTCAATGCCACAAGAACGGGTTTATGCACCTGCAGGACAAGTCGGCAGTGAGCCACAGATTTAGAAAAAGGAAAAACCCATACGTTTCTGACCCAGTAATTGAGAGCACTGCATATTGAAAAAAACCAGAAAATACTGGTAACACTCAACAGGTCAGATAACATCAATAGTGCAACATATATCCAGTTGGGGGCAAACTTGGATTTAATGTAAGATGTTTAACAGCAAATGAAAAAGGAACTGCAGGTTATAAAAATATGAAATAAAATGAGAAAACGCTGGGAAAATTTGGCAGGTTAGGCAACATACGGGAAAAAGGAAACAGTTAATATTTGAGTTAAAAAAGACACTAAGTGCTGGAATAATTCCAGTGCTGAATATAAAGTGTTGTTCCTTCACTTTGCTCGTGGCCTCACTCTGCCAATGGAGGAGGCCCAGGACAGAAAGGTCAGAATGAGAATGGGAAGAGTAGTTCAAATGGTTAGCAACCTGAAGATTCAAGTTAGCAACCGACAGATATAGTAGGCCTTGGCAGACTGACACAAGTGTTTGGCGGACCGAGCACAAGTGTTCAGCAAAATGATAATCGAGTCTGTACTTGGTCTCACAGATGTAAAATCAGCCACATTGGGAACGTTGAATGCAGTAGATGAGGTTAGAGGAGGTCCATTTGAATCTATATCTCATCTGGAAGGATTGCTGGGGTCCCTGGATGGGTGTGGGGGAGAAAATATAGTTACAGGTGTCACATCTCCTGTGGTTGCAAAGAGAAATACCTGGGGAGGGGGTGGTTTGGCAGGAAGGGATGTGACCAAAAGAGTTGTGGAGAAAGCAGTCTCTTTAGGAGGTGCAAAGGGGTGTGGATGCAAGATATGACAAGTGGTGGGATTACATTGGAGGTGGCAGTAGTGACAGAGAATCACGCGTTGTATGCGGAGGTTGGTGGCGTGAAACTGTATCCTTCTTCCATCTGGGGGAAGCAGGAGCTAGAGCAGAACTATGTTACAAGGATGCACAGATGCGTGTGAGGGACCCATATGACAGTTGGGGGGAAACCACTTTTACTAAAGAAAGAGGACATCTTGCATATCCTAGAATGGAAGGCCTCAATTTGGGAGCAGATGCTGTGGATATGGTGTAAGAAGCAGAGTGGAAGGAGGTGTAGTCCAGATAATTGTGGGAGTTAGTGTGCTTGTAGTGGACATTAGTCAATAGTCTGATGGAGACAGAAAGATCAGTAAAGTGAGTTGTCAGACATTGTCCAAATGAATTTGAGGGCAGGCTGGGAGTTAGTCATTTAGACAAAGAGTCATAGTGAGAAAATAAACCCTTCAACCCTACTTGCCCAAACTGACCAATATATCCCATCTACACTAGTCCTATCTGCCTGCATTTGACCAATATCCCTCAAAACCTTTTTATTCACAAAATGCTGGAGTAACTCAGCAGGTCAGGCAGCATCTCGGGAGAGAAGGAATGGGTGACGTTTCGGGTCGAGACCCTTCTTCAGAACTCTCAAAACCCTGTTCTCTCTATGTACCTGTCCAAATATTTAGGAGCAAGGGTACCTGGCTACTGCAGTTGTACAGGGCTCTGGTGAGACCGCATCTGGAGTATTATGTGCAGTTTTGGTCTCCTAATTTGAGAAAGGACATTGTTGCTATTGAGGTAGTGCAGCGTAGGTTCATCAGGTTAATTCCCGGGTTGGCGGGACTGACGTATGATGAAAGAATGGGTCGACTGAGCTTGTATTCGCTGGAATTTAGAAGGAGGAGAGGGGATCTTATAAAAACATATAAAATTCTTAGAGGATTGGGGAGGGTAGTTGCAGGAAAAATGTTCCCGAAGTTGGGGGAGTCCAGAATCAGGGGTCACAGTTTAAGAATAAGGAGTAGGCCATTTAGGACAGAGCTGGGCAAAAACTTTTTCACCCAGAGAGTTGTGAATCTAGAATTCTCTGCCACAGAAGGCAGTGGAGGCCAATTCACTGGATGTTTTCAAGAGAGAGTTCGATTTAGCGCTGAGGGCTAAAGGAATCAAGGGATCTGGGGGAAAAAGCCGGAATGGGGTATTTTGGATGATCAGTTAAGAAACAGAACAAAAATAGGTGCAGGGGTAGGCCATTCGGCCCTTCGAGCCATTCAATATGATCAGCCATGATCATATTGAATGGCTCGAAGGGCCGAATGGCCTACCCCTGCACCTATTTTTGTTCTGTTTCTTAAAGATTGTGATACTATCTGCTTCAACTTTGGCGACCGTTTCGCCAAACACGTGCTCAGTCAGCCTAGGCCTACTGGATATGCTGGTGGCTAACCAATTTAACCTACCATTCTCATTCTGATCTTTCTGTTCTGGGCCTCCTCCATTGCCAGCGTAAGGCCACGCACAAGCTGGTGGAACAGCACCTTCTATTCCACTTGGGAAGTTTACAATTCAACTACGGTATGAACATTGAATGCATAAATTTTAGATAACGGCAACCCCCCCCACTTTATCCCAATTTCTTCCCTGTGGCCCACCTGTACTTGCACGCATTTCACCCCCACCCCGCCCCTTCCACCTACTTTTCTTCCTCTGGTGTCACAGTTCGCAAATCTTCTATCCTTATCTCACACTTTTTATCTTTCATCCCTGGCCTTGGTATCTATCTGTCTATCAAAACTCCTCTCACTTTTATCCACCGATCAATTGCCAGGCTTTGTTCTGCACCTCTTTTCTTTCAGCCTTAAACATCACCTATGCATTTTCTCCAGAGAAGTTGTCTGACCCACTGAGTTACTCCAGCACTTTGTGTTTTTTTTGTAAACCAGCATGTTTCTACTTGTTCCTACTTCTTAGTGTTTCAGTTGCAAGATCCTCAGCCCAAGATCCTTGGAGAAGTTTCAAAACTGTTTTACATTGTAGGGGAGGCAGAATGTGATGGAGTGATGATAGGACAAAGCGAACATTCATGGAAACGCAGGTTATTACAGTTAATGAGGGGGGGGGGGGGGGTGGGTGTTGATGCGCAATTACACTGCTTTGTAGGTTGTATGTTGTATGTTGCTGAAAATAGGGCAGTAGCTCACGCATATCGTAGAGGAGAAAACCTGAGCCAATATCACGTTTTTGTTTGGCAGAAGCAGGTTGTGCTATCATTTTTAAGTTTCTTATGCGGCAGAATGGAGAGTAATGATATTTAAGGGGGGAGATATTTGAGGAATCTCAGATGTAATCTTTTCACTCAGAAAGCTTTAAAGTGCTGCAAGAGGAAGCTGGCAGGATCTCACCTGTGGAGTCACCCTTGGTTGTGCAGTCTGTTGAATTAAGAGGGCGTGAGAAATTGGAGGAACAAATAAAGAACAAAGTAGGAGTTTGAGCATTGCTCATTAGGCAAATTCCACCATTAAAAAGAACTACCTCTCATCTAATCCTGGCCTCAGCTATATTTTCTTTCCAATTCCCCATAACCATAGATGCCGAAATAGTCTAATAATCAGTCTCACTCAGTTTTAAGTATGCTGGAGTCTTCTTCTGAGATCAATAGTCAATTCACTCAACATAACATCAAGAACCAAACAGGAACACCAGTCACTGAAATGGGACTAGAAAATATCCTGTTTGTACAGTAAAGGTACAGGTGAGATCCTGCCAGGTGAGTTCTTGAATGGGCTTCCTCAATTAATGGCCTGTTACAGTATGTGCTCCCAAATGTACTTTGAAGCATTTCACTGCTCCGCTTCAGGACATATGGCAATACAGCTCTTTTGACACCTATTTAAAGTACTAGCTCCAGAACACTGGACTGTGTCTTCAGCTAATCTGCATTGCTAGCATTACTAAACTGCCACTCATCCAATATTTTGAAATGTTACCCACTCATATTTTGTTGACTGAATGTGTGACAAAGCCATGTGGCTAATTATCATCCAGTTTGTCTAGGCTCATGTATGCCCAAAGTGATGGAAGATGTCATTGTTAATGCCATCGAAGGGCATTTAGTCACCAGTAATCTGCTTATTGTTGTCCAGTCTGGGTTTCACCTGGAACTACTGGCTACAGTACAATCTTGGTCTAAAATGGACCCAGAAACTGAATTTAACTGATGAAGTTCAAATAACTTAATGTCAAGCAGTGTTTGACTATGTGGAAATTCAGGGAAGCTGGGCTACTCAAAGGGGAAGTGGAAAGCATTGGCTCGAACTACGCTGTACATAAAAGGAGATTCTTGTAAGTTTTGAAGCCAATCATTTTATCCACATGATACCATTGCGGGAGTTCCTCAATCCAATTACCTTCAGCTGACCCTTCAATAACCTTCCTTCCATCATAAGGTCAGAAGTGGGGTTGTTTGTTGATGGAATTGTTGATACCATTTAATTCTGTTCATGACTGCTCAGAAACCTGAAGACCCACACCACCAGCTTCAGGAATGGCTACTTTCCTAGAACTGTCAGATTCTTGAACCGACTTACACAACTCCGAACCTACCTCAGCAATGGAACACCATGGACTACCTCTTGTTTTCTAATTGTGATTTGCATTAATGTCTTGTTTCTTTGCAGTCTTTTTCTTTTCACTGTCTTGTATAATTCATATATAATTAATCTTGTGTGTGTGGTCTGAGACTATGTACCTATGGTGCTGCTGCATGCAAGATTTTCATTGTTCCAGCATCTCCCCATAACTGACAATAAATTTCACTTGACTTGATCACCCTAATGAAGAAGTCTTTGCCTCAATAAAATTCAAGGATGAATTGATATGTGGCAAATATCATTTGTACCATGTTAGTGTTGTAGCATATTTGGCAAGAAACAGTATTTCCATCTACCCTCTGTATTCAATGGTATGACCATTGCAATGCCCTTCATCACAAACATTCTGAGTAACTATTGATCAGAAACACAATTGGACCAGTCATATAAAAGCGACAGATTGAAGAATATGTTAGAGCTGGGTAGTTTTGGTTGACTGACTCACATCTTGATACCGAAAGTATTTCCATCAAGAAGACTTGATGAGTCAGATGGAACAGTGTCCATTTGGCTGCTTCATAGTGAAATGACTCACCACCAGCTCTCTGGACATGGTGCTGTATCCCAAGGACCGGATGACAATAGACAATAGACAATGGACAACAGGTGCAGGAGGAGGCCATTCGGCCCTTCGAGCCTGCACCGTCATTCAATGAGATCATGGCTGATCATTCTCAATCAGAACCCCGTTCCTGCCTTCTCACCATACCCCCTGACTCCGCTATCCTTAAGAGATCTATCTAGCTCTCTCTTGAATCCATTCAGAGAATTGGCCTCCACTGCCTTCTGAGGCAGAGAATTTTACAGATTCACAACTCTCTGTGAAAAAGTTTTTCCTCATCTCAGTTCTAAATGGCCTACCCCTTATTCTTAAACTGTGGGCCCTTGTTCTGGACTCCCCCAACATTGGGAACATGTTTCCTGCCTCTAACGTGTCCAACCCCTTAATAATCTTATACGTTTCGATAAGATCTCCTCTCATCCTTCTAAATTCTAGTGCATACAAGCCTAGTCGCTCCAGTCTTTCAACATATGATAGTCCCGCCATTCCGGGAATTAACCTAGTAAACCTATGCTGCACGCCCTCAATAGCAAGAATATCCTTCCTCAAATTTGGAGACCAAAACTGTACACAGTACTCCAGGTGCAGTCTCACTAGGACCCTGTACAACTGCGGAAGGACCTCTTTGCTCCTATACGCAACTCCTCTTGTTATGGAGGCCAACATCCCATTGGCTTTCTTCACTGCCTGCTGTACCTGCATGCTTCCTTTCAGTGAATGATGCACTAGGACACCTAGATCTCGTTGTACGTCCCCTGTTCCTAACTTGACACCATTCAGATAATACTCTGCCTTCCTATTCTTACCACCAAAGTGGATAACCTCACACTTATCCACATTAAACTGCATCTGCCATGCATCCGCCCACTCACACAACCTGTCCAAGTCACCCTGCAACCTCATAGCATCTTCCTCACAGTTCACACTACCACCCAGCTTTGTATCATCTGCAAATTTGCTAATGGTACTTTTAATCCCTTCATCCAAGTCATTAATGTATATTGTAAATAGCTGCGGTCCCAGCACCGAGCCTTGCGGTACCCCACTAGTTACTGCCTGCCATTCTGAAAGGGACCCATTTATCCTCACTCTTTGCTTTCTGTCTGTCAACCAATTTTCTATCCATGTCAGTACCCTACCTCCAATACCATGTGCTCTAATTTTGCCCACTAATCTCCTATGTGGAACCTTGTCAAAGGCTTTCTGAAAGTCAAGGTACACCACATCCACCGGCTCTCCCCAGTCAATTTTCCTAGTTACATCCTCAAAGAATTCCAGAAGATTAGTCAAGCATGATGTCCCCTTCGTAAATCCATGCTGACTCGGCACAATCCTGTTACTACTATCCAAATGCTCCGCAATTTTGTCTTTTATAATTGACTCCAGCACTGATGTCAGACTAACTGGTCTATAATTTCCCGTTTTCTCTCTCCCTCCTTTCTTAAAAAGTGGGACAACATTAGCTACCCTTCAATCCACAGGAACTGATCCTGAATTATTAGAACATTGGAAAATGATCACCAATGCGTCCACAATTTCTAGCGCCACCTCCTTAAGTACTCTGGGATGCAGACCATCAGGCCCTGAGGATTTATCAGCCTTCAGTCCCATCAGTCTACCCAACACCATTTCCTGCCTAATGTGGATTTCCTTCAGTTCCTCCATCACCTTAGGATCTCTGGCCACTAGAACATCTGGGAGATTGCTTGTATCTTCCTTAGTGAAGACAGAACCAAAGATCGTCGAGTCCCCTTATCAGATCAGGTTAATTACACAACACTAAATCCAGAATTGCCTTCTCCCTAATCGGCTCCAGTACAAGCTGTTCTAAGAATCCATCTCGGAGACACTCCACAAACTCTCTTTCCTGGGGTCCATTACCAACCTGATTTTCCCAGTCTACCTGCATGTTGAAATCTCCCCTAACCACCGTAGCATTACATTTGCGACATGCCAATTTTAGCTCCTGATTCAACTTGCACCCTATGTCGAGGCTACTGTTTGGGGGCCTGTAGATAACTCCCATTAGGGTCTTTTTACCCTTACAATTCCTCATTTCTATCCATACTGATTCTACATCTCCTGATTCTATGTCACCCCTTGCAAGGGAGTGAATATCATTCCTCACCAACAGAGCAACCCCACCCCCTCTGCCCACCTGTCTGTCTTTTCTATATGTTGTGTACCCCTGAATATTCAGTTCCCAGTCCATGTCCTCTTGCAGCCATGTCTCAGTGATTCCCACAACATCATACTTGCCAATGTCTAAGTGAGCCTCAAGCTCATCCACTTTATTTCTTATACTTCACACATTTAAATACAACACTTTAATTTCGGTATTCACCTCCCCTCTCACACCGGTCACAATTGTCCCTGACCTTACTCTCTTATCCCTTCAAGAACTTCCCTCCCCATTCATTCGAGAGTCCTTTGCAATTTCTCCTGTATTTGCTTCCCCTTTAACTCCATCTCCATATTCCCAGTTTGTCAACCCCTGCCCCCCACTACTTAGTTTAAAGCCACACTTGTAGCACTAGCAAACCTACCTGCCAGAATGTTGGTCCCCCTGCTGTTAAGGTGTAACCCGTCCCTTTTGTACAGGTCACCCCTACCCCAGAAGAGATCCCAGTGGTCTAGAAATCTAAATCCCTGCTCCCTGCACCAGCCCCTCAGCCATACATTCATATCCCCGATCTCTCTATTCCTGCCCTCACTAGCACGAGGTACAGGTAGCAGTCCAGAGACAACCACCTTCGACGTCCTACTTCTCAGTCTTTTTCCTAACTCTCTAAACTCACGTCGCAGTATCTCCTTCCTCTTCCTCCCGATATCGTTCGTGCCCACATGCACAACTACTCTCAAGAAAAGAGAGGCCCCAGTTTGTTTCATAATATACTCGCTGTGGTGCTCAAATGTAGCAGTTTTGTCTCATTTCTGCTCCCCTAACCTGGAACATTTGGCAGACCATCTTACCTGCCGAGGAAATTCTTTCCTGTCATCCTCATTGCAGTCCACATCTTGCTGCAGAAAGATATGAAGCTAGCACTTGAAGCCTTCCTCCTCGTCACTTGGGACATCAACCTGGATATTTTGAGGAAGTATCCACTGCACTGTAATCAATTGACCATTGCCATATCAGCAACACTTGATGGTCATATGGCAGGTGACAATGAATATGACTCAGTCATAACCTGCTTCATAAAGAAATGTGTGGGTGAGTTTGTACCTGCAAAAACATCACAAGCCTTTCTCAAGAAGACGCTGTGCATGAATGAAGTGATTTGCTACATGTTGAAATGTGGATGTGTGGCATTTAGAACTGACGATCCAGAGGCATAAATTAAGTACGACCTCCTGAAGGCCATAGTGAGTGTGAAGAGAGAATTCCGGACTAAGATGGAGTCACAGCTGTATGCTCATCGGTTGTGAAAGAAACGTCCGCGAATCACTACTTTCCCAAAACTGTTAATACTGATTTTTGTTGTTTTGTTGTTTTCGTTTTTGCCGTGATTTATTTATATATCTTATAGCATCGATATGGAAGTGGCATTGTTAATCTTGTTGTACTTGTACAATGACAATAAAGATATTGTATTGTATTGTATTGTATTTGAAATTAATTTTATAACATTTCCATTGGATTATCCATCATGGTCTGCAATCAAATTGACATTGGGAAAGTTTGTTGATCCTGTTCTTTTATCTTAGGTGGTGATCTGTTTTATTTTCTTTGCTGCATTTCTTTCAAATCGAAAATATACTTTCTGAGCATAGTGCTCAGAACTCAATAAAGATGCTTTTGGTGAAATGGTATCAACTCATATTTCTTTATAACTGATTCCTGACTTCTACAATTTCAGAACATGAGCTACTAAGAACACAATATTGAAGTAATGTCAGTCCTACCTAATGCAGCAAATTTCTGTTGAAGTTCTGAAATTAAAATTGAATAATTCAGCCATCAAATTAGAACAAAATAAAACAATTTTCTGGTTCATATTAACTTTGTTTACTTTATTATTGTCATATGTACTGAGGTACAGTGAAAAGCTTTTGTTCGCGCGCTATCCAGAAAAGACTCCATATGAATGCAATCAAGCTGTCCAGAGTGCACAGATAGAGAATAAAAGGTACAGCATTTAGTGCAAGACATAACATTGAGGTCCAATAGAATCCGATTAAAGCCTGAAGGTTCACTTTATTGGAAATAATGTTAAGTTTAAAACTCCATCTCCTGAGAATGGTCAGAATGATGATGCTTTTGGGAAAGTAGGTGTTGCGAGTTGGAGGTGAGGTGCAGGGAGTATAAATGTGCTTATTTCTGTCCCCGTTCTAGTATCAATTCCCGGTGACAAAATACAGTTAACTGCTCCACGTGAATATAGTTTATTTTTATCAATTGGTGAGAAACTGCTTCCGTGACATCAGGACGACTTGACATTTGCATCATTTTTCAATGGATTATGTTGTAGGCTAATCAATAACTCAAAACAAAACATAAGCATTGTAAATGCTAGAGATCTGAAATTAATGACCAAAAAATGCTGAAAATACTGGAGGCTCAGATGGTAGCTGTGGAGAGTAAACAGTTAACGTTTGAGGGTGATGATCTTCTTTCAGGTGTTCTAATCAAATGCAGGGAGAGTTTCAGATTTACTGGAGGCACAAAAGACTAAAGATGTTGGACTTTTGAGCAAAAACCAAAATGCTGGAGGTGCTCAGCGGGCCTTGCATCATTTGTGCAGGAAAATGGACAGACATTTTTGGTTGGGACCCTTCTTAGGACGGAGGAATGGTCTCTAAACTAAACATTGTCTGCCCATTTCCATCCATAAATGCTGCCTGACTCATTGAGATACCCCTGCATTTTGTTTATTGTTTTAGATTTACTGCTGTTTGACTGAAAAAACATTACCAACATCACTGCTAAATGATTAAATCCCTTAGAAAAATAGGAGCAGGCGTAGGCCATTCGGCCCTTTGAGGCAGCACTGGCATTCAATATGATCGTGGCTGATCATCTAAAATCAGTACCCCTTTCCTGCTTTTTGCCCATATTCCTTGATTCCTTTAGCCCGACGGGTTAAATCTAACTATCTTTTGAAAACATCCAGTGAATTGGCCTCCACTGCCTTCTGTGGCAGATAATTCCACAGATTCACCACCCTCTGGGGAAAAATGTTTCCTCGTGACCCAAATGGCCCATCACTTATTCTTAAACTGTGACCCCTGGTTCTGGACTCCACATCATCGGGAACATTTTACCTGCTTCTAGCCTGTCCAATCTTTTTAAGAATTTTCATAGTTTAAGTTTGTTTGTTTGAGATCCAAACCCAAAAATAAAATATTTGTCCCTACATATCCAATCAACTTTCATACTAATTGTATCTGACTAAACTTTCATATTCCAGTGAGTACAAGATTAATCAGTCAAAGTAATCTCAGTGCCTGGTCAGTCAGTCTCAAAGCCATACATAAAAATGTCTAGGAATATCCAAAAAATGACTGAGAGGATAAGGGAGCAAGATAGTCTCATAAAATTTATGAAATATCTGGATGAACACCCAAAATGCTACAGCATAAAACTATAGAGCCCAGCTATTGGAAACAGAGATTTGTATCAGTGTCGGCGATGCCGCGGTTGTGACTATTGTGTCCAGTTTTCATCACCCTGCTACAGGAAAGATGCCATTACACTGGAATTGTTGCAGAAGGGATTTACAACGACATTGCCAAGATTAGAGGACATGAGCCGCAGGGAGAGATTGGGTAGGCTAGAACATTATTCCTTGGAGCATAGGAGGCTGAGGGTGATTTTATAGATCTGAATAAAATCACGAGGGTAATAAACAGGGTGAATGCACCAGGTGTTTTTCCCAGGATGAGGGAATCAAGAGTTAGAGAGGGTAGGCTTAAGGTGAGAGAGAAAAAAATTAATAGGAACCTGAAGAACAATTTTTCTTCACTCAGAGAGTGGCGGGTATATAGAACAAACTGCTAAAAGTAGTGTTGAGGTAGCTACAATAGCAACATTCAAAACACAGGACCAAAGGATGTACATTTAGAAGGGAGGTGAGGTCGAATTTCTCCAGTCAGGGGGTGGTGAATCTGTGGAATTTATTGTCATAGATGGCTGTCGAGGCCAAGTTATGGGTATTTTTAAAGCAGAGATGAGTCATAGAGTCATAGTCATAGAGTCATACAGTGTGGAAACAGGCCGTTTGGCCCAACCTATCCACACTGACCAACATCACCCATGTATACTAGTCCCACCTGCCTACATTTGGCCCATATCCCTTCCAACCTGTCTTATCCATGTACCTGTCTAATTGTTGCTTAAATATTGCAATAGTCCCTGCCTCAACATCTTTCTCTGGCAGCTCCTGCCATGCAACCACCACATTTGTATGAAAAGGTTCTCCCTCAAATTCCTGTTAAATCTTTCCCCCTTCACATTAAACCTCTGTCCTCGGATTCTCAATTCCGCTACTCTGGGCAAGAGACCCTGTGCGTCTTACCCAATCTATTCATTGCATGATATTATATACCTGCATAAGATCACCCCTCATTCTCCTGTGCTCTGAAAGGCTAATCATTGATAGGCTCGTCATTAGTAAGGGTGTGCTAAAGGTTAAGGCAGAAGAATGGGGTTGAGAGGGAAAAATAGATAAGCCATGATCAAATGGCAGAGGAGACTTGATGGGCCGTGTGGCCTAATTCTGTTCCTATGATTTATGAACTTACCTGTTAGCCTGACATTACACTCAACTGAGGAGACGAGGAAAAACAGTCAGTAAATTTCAACAAAGCAGTTATAAGCCATCTCAAGGATGTGGGTTGTATTGATTTGCATTAATCGTCTGCACAGCACAGAAACAGACCTGGTGCATAACATTGTTAAACCCAAGTCTCCTGTTATCCTGCAAAAGTTTCCCTCTTCCCATCATGCACAGTAGACAACTTTTGATGCAAATGTTTGTGGATTTTTTCCAATTCTAAGGGGTTATAACTTCCAAGTTCTCCCATAATAAGCAAGCAAATCCTAATTTCCACACTGAGCAAATATTGGGCTAAGAGTTAAAACAGAAAATGACGGAAACACTCAGCAGGTCAGGCAGCATTTATGATTTGTTGTATGATTCTCTCTCCACAGATGCAGAGCGATTCAACTTGCGGTTTCTCTCCTGTTCAGATTTGCGGAATCTGAAGTTTTTAAAAAAGTGGGTGGTTGGAGAGGATGCACCGACAAGCTGCATTTGTCGGTGCATTTTTGGTCATCTGCAACGGAACACTGTCGTGTGGAGTTCTTACCTCAGGGCACGAACAGGATCCCACCAGTAGTCATATCTTCCCACCTCATCCATTTACACATTCTGCAGAGACCATTCCCTCCGCCACACCCTGTTTAACTCATCCCTTCCCACCCAAACCGCAGGAGATGCAACACCTGTCCCTATACATCCTCCCTCGATTCTGTCCAGGGACCCCGACAGTCCTTTCTGGTTAGGCAGAGGTTCACTTGCACCTCCTCCAACCTCATCCACTGTATCTGTTGTTCAAGATGTGGACCCTTATACATCGGCGGGACAAAACGTAGACTGTTTCGCTGAACACCTTCGCTCAGTCTGCCCGGACTTACATAGTCTCTCAGTTGCTAAACACTTTAATTCCCCTTTCCATTCCCACACTGACCTTTCTGTCCTAGGTCTCCTCCATTGCCTGAGTGAGGCTAAACGAAAATTGGAGAAACGGCATCTCATATTTCGCTTGGACCGCTTACTGCCTAGTGGTATCAATATTGATTTCTTTAAATTCAAGTAACTCTGGCATTCCCTCTCTCTCCATCCCTCCTCCACCCAAGTCCCCCACCCAAGTCGCAACAGCTTCTTGGCCTGTTTCCTTTATCATTGTTACTTATTTGCATATCTTTCATTCATTGTTCTATATCCCTTTACATCATCGTCTTTATCCCTCGATTCCCTTTCCCGTGACTTTCAGTCTGAAGAAGAGCATCGACCCGAAACGTTATCCATTCCTTCTCTCCAGAGATGCTTCCTTTCCCGCTGAGTTACTCCTGCTTTTTGTGTCTATCTTCGGTTTTAACCAGCATCTGCAATTCCTTCCTACACAGGTCGAATTCATTCCAAGATGGTGAAAAGAAAAAGACTGCAAAAACAAAGGATCAGTTATCTGTGGTTATCTTGGTTTAACTTTTGGTGCGGACGTTGCTCAATGGGGTTCCCTCTCGGTGTATGCCTGTGGGAACCTTGTTGCAGATTACCAAGCGATGTTCAAACCTTTATAACGAGTCAAAACTGTCCAACATTTCCGTCACTTTTGTGAGATCTTGAGCTCAGACACAGAATAACAAGTTAACTCACGGCTGACCCGAAACATGACTGCACAGCTGTACTGTGGTTTATTCAATCATTTACGATCCTCCAACCAAAGGTGGCGCTATTATAACTCCTTCCACCCTAATAAAAAAATATTTCCTTGTGGACATTTTGTTTTGAATATAACCAACGGTATGAAATTATTACAATCTTATCTGATAGTTTACTTTTATATAACCTGAATAAAATGAGGGCATCATGCATGTATGTTGCATATACAATGATATATGCATTTCAGGAAATAACTGCACAAATGTAACCTTAACCACTAGGTTTCTCCTTCTTTCTGGATATGTTCCCTGACTGTTTAGAACCACTTGGACTCATTTTTAATTGAGTCAAGCCTTCCTTTTGACTTACATTCATAGATTCCAGTCCATCAGTCAATTTTGTTTGACTGTCAACCCCACTTGAACCTCCATTTTCAGGCTGATTCGAACTCTCACTAACTTGTGTACCTTCTTGTACCATTTCTGGTTCATCTGGTACCTGTAGTTGAGTGGTAACCCAATTATCCGACTCGTCTAAGTGGTTTGATTTCAACCCTGTTTGTGCTTGCATAGGCATGACATGGTCAATGTGTACTTTTCTCACCTTTCCACTTCCAAACATCTTGACCAAGTATGTCCGTGGTCTGCACTTTCACACGACTCTTCCAGGTACCCACTTCACACACTTGTGATGATGGTTTTTCACCTTTACCTTCTGATTCAACTCAACACTCCTTTCCTTTACACTACTTCCGTCATGATATGCTTTTTGTTTTTCCTGTTTCTCTTCTACTGTTTGAGCCAAGTTTGGTTTCAACAGTGAAAACCTTGTTCTGGGTTTTCTTTTCAAGAACAGTTCAGCTGGTGTTTAACCAGTAGTGGTGTGAGGTGTGTTTCGATATGTAATCAGAAAGTTAGCCAGTTTGTGAAACAAAGACAACTGTCTTTTCTTTGGATTTGGATCCAGCAGTTGTTTGACTAATGTACGCATCACAATTTGCACTGTGCGTTCTGCTGCTCCATTGGAAGCGGGATGGTATGGAGCTACTCTAGTGTGTTTTACAGCATTCCCTTTCAAGAATTATGCAAACTCTTGTGAACAGAATTGCGGTCCGTTATAGACAATAGACAATAGACAATAGACAATAGGTGCAGGAGTAAGCCATTCAGCCCTTTGAGCCAGCACCGCCATTCAATGCGATCATGGCTGATCACTCTCAATCAGTATCCCGTTCCTGCCTTCTCCCCATACCCCCTCACTCCGCTATCCTTAAGAGCTTTATCCAGCTCTCTCTTGAAAGCATCCAACAAACTGGCCTCCACTGCCTTCTGAGGCAGAGAATTCCACACCTTCACCACTCTCTGACTGAAAAAGTTCTTCCTCATCTCCGTTCTAAATGGCCTACCCCTTATTCTTAAACTGTGGCCCCTTGTTCTGGACTCCCCCAACATTGGGAACATGTTTCCTGCCTCTAATGTGTCCAATCCCCTAATTATCTTATATGTTTCAATAAGATCCCCCCTCATCCTTCTAAATTCCAGTGTATACAAGCCCAATCGCTCCAGCCTTTCAACATACGACAGTCCCGCCATTCCGGGAATTAACCTAGTGTTATCAGACATAATTTCCTCTGGAAATCCATAGGATGCAAACAACCCTCGCAAAATGTCTGTCGTTTTGCTGGATGTCGCTTTTTTAATCGAAAACACCTCAACCCACTTGGAGTGACTATCAATCACAATGAACAATTGTTGTCCATCTAACTCTGCAAAGTCAATGTGTAATCTTTGCCACACTCTAACCGGCCATTTCCATGGCTGTAGCGGTACTGTGGGTGGATTCTTTCCAACTCTTTCACGGTTTGTTCTATGTCTTTATCTAGACCAGGCCATCATAGATAGCTTCTAGCTAGACACTTTGTTAGACACATTCCCAAATGCTGATCATGAAGATCTTCTAGCAATTTTACTCCATATTTTTCAGATATTGCAACTCTCGCTCCCCATAAGACACAACCTTGTTCTACTGAGAGATCGTTCCTACGTACAAAGAATGGTTTCAGTTCTGCCTTTGAACTTGGCAATTTGTTTGGCCATTCATTTGTAATATATTCCTGTACTCTTTGCAAAAATCTGTCAGTGCGAGTAGCCTTCCGAATGTCCCCTGATGTGATAGGTAACTCATCTACATGAGAGAAGTAAAACAAGTCCTCTCTGTTTGGGGTAACCTCCGATTCCAAAGGTAATCTAGACATGGCATCAGCATTGCTGTGCTCTGCTGCCTTACGATACTGAATATCATACTGGTATGCAGACAATATCAATGCCCATCTTTGCATTCTGGCTGCTGCCAGAGTTGGTATGTGTGCTTTTGGATCTAGGATCATTGTCAACGGCTGGTGATCTGTCTCGATTACAAACCTTCTACCATACAAGTATTTGTGAAACCTCCTAACGGCAAAAATCAATGCAAGGGCTTCTCACTCTATTTGCGCGTAATTTCTCTCACTGGCTTTGAGTGTTCTAGATGCAAATGCTATTGGCCTTTCCTCTCCATTTTCTAACACATGAGAGATCACAGCACCAACACCGTATGGTGAAGCATCACATGCTATCTTCATTGGCTTATTTACATCGTAATGAACAAGCATTGAACTCTCTGCCAACTGAGCTTTACATGATTTGAAAGCTTGATCACATTTACATGTCCACTTCCATGGTACATCATTTCTCATAAGCTCATTCAAGGGATGGAAACAGATGGACAGATTTGGCACAAACCTCCCATAATAATGCACTAATCCTAAAAAGGATCGGATCTCAGATATGTTTCTGGGAGTGGGCGCATTCTTGATTGCATCAATTTTACCTTTGGTGGGACATCCTTGTCTATCTTATGACCCAAGGACTATCCCGAGTTCTGAAAGAACTCACATTTTTGTGCCTTCACTCTTACTCTGTGTGTTTCAAGTCGTTTGAGTACCACTTCCAACCTTTCATCATGTGTCTGCCTGTCAGGGGCTGAGATGAGGATGTCATCCAAGTAACACACCACACCTTCAATTCCCTCTAAAATTTGTGTCATTATCCCTTGAAAAATCCCTGGGGCTGATGATATACCAAATGGAAGCCTATTGAACTGAAACAATCCCAAATGCGTGTTAATAGTTAGCTTGGATTTAGATTAGTTGTTTACACCTAACTGCAAGTAGGCATTTGTCAAGTCCATTTTTGTGAAGACTTGGCCGCCTGTGAGGGTGCTAAACAAATCCTCTGCCATTGGTAGGGTATCTGGTATGCTATCTTCAAGTACCTGGTTTACGGTCACCTTATAATCCTCACAAAGTCTAACACTACCATCAGGTATAGGTACAACTACAATGGGTGTTGCCCATTCACTACTTTCTACCTTACTGATAATGTTCTCAGCTTCAAGTCTTTTCAGTTCTTTCTCAACCTTGTCCTTAAGAGCATACGGCACAACCCGTGGTTTGCAATGCACTGGTGTCGCATCCTGCTTCACGCGTATTTTCACCTTGTACCCCTTGATTGGCTCTCCCTGGTCGCTAAACACCTTCAGATGTTGCTTGATTACGTCCTCTGGACACTTGAATTCTTCACGAACGAGGAATATCTCGTTCCAGTTGAGCTTCAAGATCTGCAGCCAATTCCGACCTAGCAACGCAGGTTTATCTCCCTTTACAACTACAAGGGGCAACTCCGCCTGTTGCTCCTTATACCTAACTGGTACATGTACGCATCCTAACACTGGAATCTTCTCTCCAGAGTAACCACGTAGCTCGATTCGCTTCGCTTCCAAAGGAATTTGACTCAGCTTCTCCCGATACACAAATTCTGGAATCATGCTCACAGATGCTCCTGTGTCGGCTTCCATGCTAACATGAGCTCCATTCAACTGGATGTGCACGGACACATTCTTTGTCTTCCGGTTTACTAGCTCATTGCTGCAGATGGTGTATATCTCGAGAAGCTCTTCCTTTACCTGCAGTTGATCCACAGAATGCAGCTTACTTGTTAAACCTTTTTTCTGCTTAGCCTTTCGACAAGCCTTCACTAGGTGTCCCATCTTGTGACATGAGTAACACTCTGGCTTGAAGAATGGACAAGACTGTGCTAGATGTGAGCCCAAACAGCGATAGCATGACTTTGCAGTCGTCTTGCTACCCTTCCATGGATAACGATTCTCTGACATCTTTGTCGACTTATCCGTCTTTAGTTTGCTGGACTGCAGCTGGTTCAACTCTTCCGCTGGTTGTCTAGAAGTTGTCCTGACTTCTTTAGAACCCCTTTCTGCCATATCCAATGACAAAGCAGTTTTACAAGCTGTTTCAAAGGTCAGGTCATACACCGTCATCAGCTTACTTTGGACCCACTCACTTCTCAGTCCACACACGAAACAGTCTCTTAAAGCCCGGTCTTGGAAATTTCCAAAATTACAATGAATTGATAACCTCTTGAGTGTCACGATAAAATTACTAATATCCTCCTCTGGAAGTTGGCATCTCGTTCCAAAACGATAGCTTTCGGCTATTTCTAAGTAAGGTCATAATGTTCTGTTAACTTCTTCAGAATATCCTTCAAAGGCGTGTCCTTTGCTTTGGCTGGAGCTAATAAATTCTTTACTGTATCATAAACATCGGGACCCATTTCAGTGAGAAAAATTGCTCTTTTCCTAGTTTGAGTTGCTTCGTTCAACCGTCTTGATTCTGCATCAGAAACTTCTACTTCAGTGATGTTATTTGCAGCAAAAAACATCTCTAAACGTTCGATGTACGCACTGAACGTTTCCCGGCTTTGCTGGAACTCACCCAATCTTCCAATATATCCATTGGGCACCGCCATTTTAGATTTTTTTAAAAACAGTCTCACAGAATTCAACTTTGTGACCCGATTTCCAGCTTTCCTTGACACCAAAAGTTACACAACCTTCTCTATGCCTCTGTAGAATTCCTTATCTGCACAAACAAGTAAAGCTGGGGAATTGACGATCCCAGTCTCGTCGCCAATTTGTGATATCTTGAGCTCAGACACAGAGTAACAAGTTAACTCACTACTGACCGGAACATGACTGCACAGCTGTACTGTGGTTTATTCAATCATTTACAATCCTCCAACCAAAGGTGGCGCTATTACAACTTTCAGAAACTTTTACATACATGAAATAAACAATTAAAACATGTTTTAATTTAAAAAGACTTACGGGTCATAAAGACACCGCTTAATGCATTTAAGCATAAAATAACCCGATTTGCCGATTGAGATAACCACCACGCTGTGAAAGGAAATATTTTAAATCTTTGTGCTCATCCGCCAGAGGGCATCGTTAACAGCTGGATGGCAATAACGTTACAAATATTGCATGTGAAAGTACGGTCGCAACATGCATATCACGTAATTCCCGTAATATGATTGAACATAAAGTACAATGGTAAGAGTCCAGTTTAACACGAAAACCGCAAAAACTAACATTTCTGCATTTTCCATTTTACTTTATCAGGTAGTTTTGTGAAAATTCAGACGCATTTCAAGGTTTGTCCTCGATTACCTCGGTTTCAGTATTTCTCGGAAAGAAGACCTGGGCCCTCTGAAAACTAACGGCTTTTCAATCCTTCATGATATAAAAAAGTGCTTTGCCTTTATTTTTTCTTCCAGTGTAGTGGAACATTATTTATATCAGTTGATTGTACCTTTTGGCTACATTTGGAGGCTGGGACTTTAAAATTTTAAATGTAAGATGACAACACTTCGCCATTGACTTTTCATGAACCAACGTCATGAGAATTTTTCCAAATTTTTCTTTAAATAACTTGATCATCGTGAATGCTAGTCTTTTGGAAAATGAATTCCCTAGATTTATGGATGATTTCCCCAAAGAAGTTTTTCCCCACCATTCAAACTTCTATCTCAAGTTTTAGAATTACACAGTATTATTCCGTACTTCATGATCAGAAAATAAACTACTTTCGAATAACCCAATCAGATTTGAGCACCTTAAGTGGACCCCCGACTCTCGAAGAGTAAGCCAGTGAATGGCACCACTTAGCTATCTATTTTGGATGTTTCCAGGGCAGTTTTGACCAGCATATATTTTTACTAATTTATCATGATGGAATTTAAAAACACCTACTTATCTTCCAGGTTACTCTCTCTCTCATTCAAAATCATCTCTCTTTTTTCACAACCCCTTCCCAGTGCTTACATCCAGAATCTCTCAACCATTCTCCCAATCCATATATGACAATGTAATAAGCTACTGTGTTTCAGGTGAGTGAAATAACAGACAGTAATGAACAGTATACCATAAATCAAGGAAATAAAGTAACTACGTTACCATATTTCTGTTGGAGGAGGACCAGCTCTGGAGGTAACAAATATTATTTGTTTGAATTCCAAATACATTTGAAAACAAAATAATTTTGATTAAATTGCTATAGGTGATTAGCAAACTGCAATGATTTTATGTTTAAGGTATTTCGCAAATTTTTGTTGAGAAAGGGACAAAATCGATTTCACAAGGAGGCACAGCCTTCACTATTTCACTATTCAAGTATTTTCCACCATTCAGTGTGATTGAGGCGGATCTACTGCCGGGCCTCCCACTCCTCTTCCATGCTAGTTTCATGTAGCTTTCAATTTTATGATATTTCAAGTATTTATTTACTTCCTCATTGCAGTGAATTGCAGAGGTTCACTACTTGCTGTGAAAAGAAATTCCTTTGCATCGTAATTTTAAATGACCCTCCGCTAACCTTGTAACTCTGTTCCCACGTTGAAGGTTCGCCCTGTGGAAAGATTGTTCACCCCTCTGACTTTATATGTTTCAATACAAGCATCCCTCATTTTCCAGAACTCTAAAGAATCCAGGACTAATGTTTTCAATATAGGACAGCCTATTCATCTCAGGAAAATGATTTGTTAATCACTTCTAGATTGCCTCCAAAGATAGTGTACGCTTAGTCGCGGGACAGAACCGCACACGATTTCAATGATTCAGAAGATGTCAAATATAATGGTAGGAGAGGAAATCCAGGCGAGAGACAGAAGTCAATATTAGAATTATTGATATAAAAACTATACCAGTTTGCCTGACCCGTGAAGTTGAAAAGAACAACTTTGTAAAAGAATAACATCGTAAAAGGGGAAGGAGAGAATGAGGTTAAGTGGAAACGGAGCGTTTCGGCTAGCTGCCATGTGGGGATGGTTTTGAACATAATCCGTACATGCGGATGTGTGTGTCGGGGTAGCATAATTTAAAGCCGCTACTGGAGTATTTTGATGATGGAGGAATGCTGGAGTGCCTTTGTGAAATCTGTGATGGTATGGCGAGTCTGGAAACTTGTTCTTTGTTGAAGAAGTTTATTGCGACAGCAATATTCGATTACAAAGTTTTCTTAACAAGATTACAGACATCCATTATAACTAACTGTTCTCCTCGAAAACGTCTCCCAACGAACACTTTTCGGGCGCCAAAACGCACATGACCACGCTGACGAATCAGCGGTGTCACTCTCTGGACCAATCCATACGGTCGCACCCACACGTGACCTTGCTGGCCAATCTGAGGGTTCGACAACTAGGACCACTCTCTATGGTCGCTACATGACCCCCCCCCAGAACCCGAGGTACGGAACCTAGCAGGGAGCCGGATTTCGCGACCAGAACGAGTAAGGAGAGGGGCAGCCTGAAACACAGGAGCAGGGGATTCCGGACCCGGTGGAACTGCTGGAGCGGGGGGTCCTGGACTGAGCGGAACTGCCGGAGGCCGGCCTCGCCGAGGTGGTTGGCCGACCAGGACCGGGCGGTCCGGATCCAAGTGCGCAGGTTTAAGCCTGGACACTGAGACGAGCTCACTCCTGCCGCCCATGTCTAAGGTGAAGGTGACCGTCCCCTTACGCAAAACCCGGAACGGCCCTTCATAGACCCTCTGCAACGGGGAACGATGGGCATCCTTACGCAGAAATACAAACTCGCAGTCCTTCAGGGCAGGCGGTTCGTGTACCATGGGACACCCATGACGTGAGGTCAGAACCGGGGCCAGGGAACCCACGCGTGCCCGGAGAGATGCTAAGACTGACGGAACTGGAGGCAGCTGGCCGGAGGAGTCCGGAAGCAAATCCCCGGGTACTCGAAGTGGCGATCCATATACTAGCTCCACAGACGAAGCACCGAGATCCTGCTTAGGAGCGGTCCGGATGCCCAGAAGGACCCAGGGAAGTTGGTCTACCCAGTCCGGGCCTTGCAGCCTCGCACTGAGGGCCGCCTTGAGTTGTCGGTGGAACCTCTCCACAAGCCCATTAGCCTGAGGGTGGTACGCTGTGGTGTGTTGCAACCGGGAACCGTACAACTCTGCTAGCGTGGCCCAGAGGGTCGAAGTGAACTGTGACCCCCTGTCGGTGGTAATAACAGCCGGAACCCCGAAACGTGCCACCCAATGGAGGGCCAAGGTCCTGGCACAGGAGGCAGCAGATCCACCACCGTAAGCAGATGGGTGTAGCCCCGGGAGGAAGGCAAAGGTCCGACTAAATCCACATGATATGGAAAAAACGGACCGCTGGGACCTCAAACTCCTGTACCGGGGGCTGGACATGGCGTTGGACTTTAGCGGTCTGGCAGGGAACGCAGGAATGGGCCCAAACAGCTACCTGTTTACGTAGGCCATGCCACACAAACCGAGCGGCTACTAAGGCAGAGGTGGAGCGGATGGACGGGTGCGCCAGCCCGTGAATGGCATTGAACACCCGGCACTGAAGGGAGGGCGGCACTACCGGCCTGGGACGGGGAAGGGAAACATCACACCAGACTTTTGTGCCCTCCGGCCCGCAGGCCACCTGAGTCAACTTCAAACCCGAAGTGGTGGACTGGTATGCCGAGGCGGTATCCGCCAGAAGCTGTGCCTCCGCAAGCTCCTGGGGATCCACCTCGCAGTCCACCGCTGAAATGGGGGAAAAAGCAGGCCGAGACAGGGCGTCAGCAACGGCATTAAGCTTACCAGCGACATGACGGACATCGGTGGTAAACTTGGAGATGGCAGTCAGGTGCCGCTGCTGGCGGGCCGACCATGGGTCGGACAATTTGGAAAAAGCAAAAGTTAATGGTTTATGGTCCGTAAAGGCCACAAACGGGCGGCCTTCAAGGAAATACCTGAAATGACGAACAACTAAATAGAGAGCCAGAAGCTCTCGGTCAAAAGCGCTATATTTCAGCTCAGCCGAACTCAGTTGCCGGCTGAAAAACGCCAAGGGCTGCCAAAAGCCACCCACCTGCTGCTCCAAAACCCCACCCACCGCCACGTCAAACGCATCAACCGTCAGGGCCGTGGGGGCGGAGGCGTTCGGGTGGACCAACATGGTGGCGTCTGCCAAAGCCACCTTAGCTGCTGCAAAGGCCGACTCTGCGGCCGGGGACCATATCAACTCTACAGGTTTACCCGCAAGGCACTGGAAGAGCGGGCGCAAGAGTGGTCTTGGAGCCGCTGGAATACAGTCCGCAAGTGGACCAGGTGTTCCTGCACTGTGGGGCTGGCGACCAGGATATTATCTAAATAAATAAACACAAAAGGCAAATCCCGACCCACACGGTCCATCAGTCGCTGGAAAGCCTGTGCCGCGTTCTTTAAACCGAAAGGCATGCGCAACCATTCGAACAACCCGAACGGAGTGATCGTGACAGTTTTTGGTATGTCCTTCGGCCGCACAGGAATCTGGTGGTATCCCCGCACCAAATCAATCTTGGAGAACACCACCGCACCTTCCAGCCCAGACGAGAAATCCTGCAGGTGCGGTATGGGGTAGCGATCAGCCGTGGTGACAGCGTTGAGATGCCGATAATCGCCACATGGTCTCCACCCCCCAGATGCTTTGGAGACCATATGCAACGGCGAAGCCCACGGGCTGTCGGACTGACGGTCAATGCCCATTTCCTCCATCTTCCTAAATTCTTCTCGCGCCACCACCAGCTTGTCGGGCGGTAGCCTCCGGGCCCGAGCGAAAACGGGGGGGCCCTCGGTGCGGATGTGGTGGACCACGCCGTGCTTGGCCGAAGGGGCGTCGAAACGCTGGATGAGCAGCTCTGGAAACTCTGCCAGGACCTCAGCATACGAGTAAGGGGCCGCGACAACGGCCTGGACAGTTGGGCTGGGCGGGGTGGCGGTTGTCGGAGCGGCGGGCTCATCGCTGGCGGAGGGTCGGAGGTCGTTACCGCGGACGTCGGGGACTAGTGAAAAGGCCCAGAGGAAATCTGCGCCTAGGATCGCCTGGCTGACGTCTGCTATAATGAATGGCCATTCATACGTGCGGAGGCCTAACACCAGGGACATTTTCCGCGTCCCATACGTTCGGATGGGGCTGCCATTAACCGCGATGAGGGTAGGACCTGTCTTACCCGATCTGGTCTCAAGGTCGGTCGGCGGTACGATACTGACAATGGCTCCCGTGTCCACCAAAAATTCTGTGTCCGTGAATCGGTCTCGGACGTAGAGGCGTCGGTTCTGGCCAATCGCAACTGCCCCTATGTATGATCGGCCGAGGCATTTCCCGAGAAGGTACAAGGTGAGCGGCAGTTGCGGGATTCTCCACCCCATCGTAGATGGTAATAGCACCAGCCGCGCTTGTGCGGATCCTTTTGGCGGGCTTTTGGAGAAATGGCGGGAGATGCGGTGCCATCTTGAGGTCGCTGTGGCGTGGCCACTGATGTCGAGACCTTGTTGATCGAACCGCTCCCTTTCGATTTGGAAGCCATGAGCGCATCAGCTTTTTCTGCATATGCCACGGGGTCCTTAAAAGAACCATCCGTGAGCATAAGTTTGACATCTTCGGGAAGCTTCTCTCGGAATGCCTGCTCAAACATGAGGCAATCTGTATGTTCACCTGCTAGCGTTAACATCTCAGCCATGAGAATGGACGGCAGCCAATCTCCGAGATCCGGTAGGTGCATAAGTTTCTTGGCTTGGTCATGCCTATTGAACCCGAAGGTTCGTAGTAACAGTGCCTTCATGGCCTCGTACTTGTCTTCTGCGGGAGGGTTGACGATGAACCGCATCACCCGTGTGGTCGTCTCCAGCGGTAGAGCGCTGACGAGGTAGCAGTATTTCGTCGCATCTGCCGAGATGTTTCTTAAGTGAAACTGGGCTTCGAAATGGACAAACCAAGATTGTGGTTGATATGTCCAAAACGACGGAAGGTGAACGCTGACCGCGCTTAGCTCCGGTGCGCCGGGCGCAGCAGCCAAAAACGAGGCTGTCGGTGGTCGGTGATCGGCCAGATCACGTCGGGGTCACCAATATGGCGAGTCTGGAAACTTGTTCTTTGTTGAAGAAGTTTATTGCGACAGCAATATCCGATTACAAAGTTTTCTTAACAAGATTACAGACATCCATTATAACTAACTGTTCTCCTCGAAAACGTCTCGCAACTAACTCTTTTCGGGCGCCAAAACGCACATGACCACGCTGACCAATCAGCGGTGTCGCTCTCTGGACCAATCCCTACGGTTGCACCCACACGTGACCTTGCTGGCCAATCTGAGGGTTCGACAACTAGGACCACTCTCTATGGTCGCTACAATGGGTTGATTAGTGCAAACCGCTTATACAGAAAATAAATGGTATAAAAGATCACGCGAGACTTTGTTCTGGGAATAGTCCAGTTTGACTGAAGAATGCAGGCGAAGAGCATGTTGAGTCTTTGTTTAAGGTTCCGAGAGGGACTTTCCGAAGTTCAGCACACGTCACACAAGCTGAGCATGTCGGGTAAAAAGGTACCCAACGCTTGAGAACGGTATTTTCTCTTCTTGAAAGTAGAAATTCTCAAAGGAAAATGAAAGTGTTAATAAGGGGGAATTTCAGAAGTTCCTGGAGCAAAGAAAGTGGCGAGGGAACTATGGAAAAATGGGACAAGGAGGAGGGAGGATATTGGCACCTCCTAAAGGAATGCCAGAATAGTACATGTACCATACTTTGGAACGTACTTGCAGTACTCCAGGATTTTGTGTCTATCTTCGGTTTAAACCAGCATCTGCAGTTCCTACACATATAAATGCATGAGTTTGGATGAACAATGTCTTTTGGGTATCAAAATGTTAAGAGTTTGAATGAATTCCATGCGACGTATCTGATTGTGTTTTTGCTATTTTTTGAGAGAAAATCATATTAAGTGTGTGAATGTCCACAAGATTTAGCATTTAGCATGAAGTGTGGCGACTTGTGAGTTCATTTTGATTTTTATGAAAAAGGTGAAAAAGCATGAAGAGTGAGTGCTTGTTTGTTAGATTGTTCCTGGGAGAATGTTGATCCAGAGGGAATAGGATGTCCCTGAACGATTGCTCCTCTGTGTGAAATAAATGTAGTATATATTGCGCCTTAAGAGGCAATGTCTCTTTAAGAAGTTGTGTGAGGGGAAGCCCCTCCAACACATTCAGCTTTTATTGTTAGGGTAGACACAAAATGCTAGAGTAATTCAGTGGATCAGGTGGCATTTCTGGAGTAAAGAAATAGGCGTCATTTCAGGTCAGAGCCCTTCTTCTGACTGAAAGGTGGAGGCGGAGTGGGTGGGAGGAGAACTCCCTGACATCAGTCTGAAGAAGGGTCTTACAATGTTTATTCTTTGTTTAAGGGCTTAAAAATATGCTCAAGATTTATGGATTACTGATTTTGAAGTTTTGAGGTATTGTGATAAATCTTGTTTTGATGTTAACGCAGTGGTTGTCCTGTATATTGGAACTGAGCACAGCCAGGATTCCTATTTCCTAGAATGCAAACTTGTAAATTGTTAAAATTCAGCATATGTCTGGTAAAATGCAAATGAGGGCCCATGCAATACTGTGCTAGTCTGTTATGTCAGACCCGATCTTACAAAAAGAGGTTTTGAGGGAACTTGCTAGGAGAGGCAAACAATCAACAGTCAAGAAAGTAGATTGGGTAGAGAAACACATTTGGGCATTTGCAGAGATCCAACCCTGATATCCACCCGTGCACGGGGATTCCCAGATTTGACTAAACTCTTCCATTTGTACTGTGATTATGAGCGAGGGTACTGAAGGCTGGAGTAACACAAACCATGGAGACAGAATGAGGTCAATTACATACGAGGCAAAATCCAGTAGTAGCTGGGCTGCACTGATGTGGTCAAGCGCTTGACTGTGACATAGGCAGTGGAGGTCTCAGAACCCATCATACAATAATTTTACACTCTCCCCATGGTGCAGTGTGACTCTTGGAATCAGGGAAGTTAAGGACAGCATCAGATTGTTGACATGCTAAATGGGAAAGTGTGTATTGCCTGCAGACCAACATACAGTTAGATTTGGCCTGATGCGCTACCTTACCTTTTGTACTAATGAATACGAGAATGACTCTTGACCTAATGATGGGCCTAATCCATATGAGGTAATCATGGGAAGAGTATTGAGGAAAACAATAGGAATTTGAGGGTCGAGAGAAAGTTACGTTACAAGGAATAGGAGACAAATGGGCAGAATATTGCAAAATAATCATGGTAGCCTAAAAGGTACATTTGGAATGCATACAGGGGGCATAAGGGCAAGTCACCTCGGAGACATGTCACAATATAAGTCCGGGGGATTGGGTAATGATTAATGAGTAAATTGTGCAGGAAAAACTAACTGGATTAATGCTTCGCATTGTAAATAGGTGAAGAACCAGGTAAGTTGCCTTCTTCAAATGCTACAGCCCATCTTGTGAAGCAACTCTTTCACTCAAGATGTGTGGATAAACTGCAAGAATACCTGCTGCCTCCATTTCATCAGCTGAAAGAAAAGCAGAAAAGGTCAACAAGCAGACTGTGGTGTGAATCTATATGATAAATAAGAAATTCTGTTGCTGAAAATGTCATTAAAATAGAATTCAACCTTGTATGAAAACATAATGCATGGGTTATTTTACTGATTTTATTTACAGTCATTGATACATTGATTTAATTAAAATATTTTGCAGCATCTCATGTTTTTTTAAACTTTTTTAAGTGTATTTGAAGACATTTATGGGATGTACTCAAATTCAAAATCCTTTGACTGCAGTGAATTCTCCTGATGCCTGGTGCAGCTTCTAAACTTGGATAATTAATCTGAATCAGTTCTAAGGGATATTATTGACTTATGTTTACTGCACCTAACTATTGCTGATATTTTTAGTTTGCAGAATGAAGCGGATTCAAAACATTTTCATTTAGTTTGTTATCAGATAATAAAACTTAATGTTTTTTTTAGTTAAAAATATCGTGATTGGACATTAAAACCCCTGTCAGTCCTTGATACTCAATATCCATTGATATTTTAAGTCATAAGGTCATAAGGGATAGGAACAGAATTAGGCCATTCTGCCCATCAAATCTACTCCGGCATTCAATCATGGCTGATCTATCAGTCCCTCCTAACCCCATTTTCCTGCCTTCTCCCCATAACCCCTGACACCTGTCCAATTATAATTTCAAAATATTAATTACCCATTATTGTTCAAATTGAAATCTCCACTAAATAGCATTTTTGTCAGACTCAGTTTATTTTCTTGCATTTAAAAAGAAAATCCTCATTGTCTTTTGTGCTTGCCTACTCTAAATGAATCTGAGCCAATTGTGTCTATATTTACAAAATAATTTCTAATTGGATATTGGGGTAAAAAACTCTTAACCCTCCTCTTTCAAGCCAACTATAAAATTTCCAATGAAAATAGATTGTGCTCCTTTATTCCCTGCTCCCACCCCTGTTATTCAATCTTAACTTATTTTGTTTTATTTATCTTTTGTGCACTTGTTTCTGTCATTGTGAAGAAATAGCTATCCTCTTTAAGAATTTTGAAATCAAGGTAAGGAAAAATATAAAATTTAAAAAAAAGTGCTATGTGGTCTTGATTGGAGAGATTTACTTTCAGGAGAATCTAGAACAAAGATTTACTGTTTTAAAATAAGGAGCGGTCATTTTAAAGAAGGTGAGATAATGTCTATTTCGGTCAGAGGGCCATGAGTGTTTCAAAATCTCATCCTCAAAGTCAATGAAAGCTGAGTCTTTGAACATTTTTTTATGCCATGAGAGATCAAAATTTGAAAAACAGTCGGTTAAAAGTTATGCCTGGTAGATGGGAATTTGAAGTTGAGGTTAGCCATCATCTATTTGAATGGTAAACAGGGTATTAGTGGCTTTCTCCTGTCTCCTAATTCATATCAATGCATATTCCCAAGCTTACAGAAGCAAGACATGGATGCTGGAAGTAAACAGCAATGGGATAAAACACAGGAATCACTCCTTCAAGCTCTCCAAAGAACAAAATAATTAATGCTTCAGGTTATGTACCTGAAATGTCAACCATATTTTGGCTCCATAACTAATGTCTGAGTGAGTGCTTTCTGCATTTACTCTTTTTATCAGAACTTTCTTAACTTAGTCAATTTAGGTTCGGAATGTGTTATAAAGATTTAAATATTGGCTAATATGCATAAGGTACCCACTGTTATGTAAATACTGAATTGCTTGATGGAGCACAGGAAAGAGTAAAGATTCCACCAGTGGGAGAGACCTGATAGAAGTTTATAAAATTATATCAGGTGGATAAAAAAGGAAGATAGAGTCTTGTCTCATGGAGGAAATGTCAAATCTAGGAGGGATTCAGTTTTTGGTGAGAGGGGGAATATTTAAAGTGAATTTGTGATCCATTTTAACTTGATAGAGAAAGTGCAAGGTGCCAGGAATGCATGGCAGTAGAAGTGGTGGAACCATATACAATAACAATATTTAAGAGGCAATTAAGCATGAACTTGCAGTGAATGGATGGATATAGATCAGATATGGGCAGATGAATTACTTTAGATCGGTATCATGGTCAGCACAGATATTGTGGCCAAAAGGAATGTTGCTGCTCTTTGTTCAGTGGATGGCAAATCACCTGTCCACCAATCCACCTTTGCCATTTAAGAGTCCTTGAGTCACAGAGCATGGAAACAGACCCTTTAGCACTCTGAGTTCACATCAAACATTAATTATTTGTTTACACTAATCCTACATTAATCCCATTTATTATTATTCCATACATTCCTATTTACTCACTTCAGATTCTATTACTCGCCTATAAACCGAGGGCAATTTAGCGCAGCCAATTAACATGCCTTTGTGATATTTAGATGCACGGAGTCTCTTGCCTAGAGTAGGTGAATCAAGGACCAAAGAACTTAGGTTTAAGGTGAAGGGGAAAAAATTTAATAGGAATCCGAGGGGTACCATTTTCACACAAAGGGTGCTGGATATATGGAACAAGCAGCCAAAGGAGGTTGTTGAGGCAGGGACTATAGGACAGGTTTGGAGCGATATGGACCAAATGCTAGCAGGTGGGACTAGTTTAGCTGGGACATGTTGGCCCGTGTGTGCAAGTTGAGCCGAAGGGCCTGTTTCCACACTGTTTCACGCAATAAGCTTCTTAAGACCAGTGGCGGTGCATCTCTCAAGAAAGTGGAGGACGTCAAGTACCTGGGAGCGAGGATGCAGAGCTCGGAGAATGACATAAATGTCCTGAAAGTGCTCGCATGGAAAGCACTCAATAACATGGGGAAAATCTGGATGTCAAGGGTGTCTAAGGGTCTCAAACTGAGATTCTTCCATGCAACTGTAGAGACAATATTATTGTATGGGTGTGAGGCATGGACTCTCACTCGAGCGCTGTCCACGTCTCTCGATGGTATCTACACCCGAATGCTCAGAAAAGTTCAAAATGTAATTTGGAGGGACCACACCACCAACACCCAGCTCTATGGGGAGATTCCACCTCTGACCGAGAAGATCATGTCAAGTAGGATGAGGCTCGTTGGTTGTCACCGTCATCCAGGAATACCATCAAGCAAGTTTGTGCAATAGGACCCCACCCATGGAAGACAGAACCCGGGACGACCAAACAAGACGATGCTAAAGACGTTGATGGAAGGCGCATATGTAGAGACAAAAGAGGACCCTGCCAGCTGTATGGGGAACAGAGATGTGTGGTGCGTCCTTCACCGTGCCCGTCGGAAACCAGCACCAGTGCGTCACTAATGTTTTCAACGATCTCAATTAAGCAATTAATTAATCAGATTAATTAATTAAATCACTCAATGACTCTATTTGGTAAGAAATCGAAGAATCTGGAGCAATCTCATGGAGTCACAAGGAGAAATTGTAAATTCCACTCAGAAAGGACCCAAAGAAGGATTAAATCAGATCTCGTGCTGTAAGGCAGCAGCTCTACCAGAGTCGCCACTGTGCTCAGTCCCGGGAAGTGTTGGGAATGTTCTACAAAGCTGCATGAGTGATCTCCCTGATATGGCAACACCATGATTCAATTATTAGGTAACAATCAAAAGGCCTAGAACATAGCTTTGGGAACAAAACTTCACATCCTCCCAGAGCAGCTGAAGACAATATATAGGAGTAAGTAAATAAACCCAGGCAAAACAATTGATACTTGTACTGGTGGCCATAATATTATCAGTCGTTTGCGGAACCAGTATGTTTTAGCGATGAAAATCTTCTATCCTTTCCCAGTCTGGCCTAAACCCAAATCCAAATGTACCAGTGCGTGTGATTGATGCTTCTCCAATTCAAGGGCAATTATGAATGCTAGTATTGTCCACAATGTCAAATGGCAAATGATAAAAACAATAATACAAAATCGTAAACATTGGTTGAACTGAAAAATAATGAAATATGAAATATCTCTTTACATTCTCTTTCTTCCCTTAGTTTTCTTACATTTTTGATTTTTCTTCAGTTCATTAATCTCTGGAATAAGAATATTTATTTTAAAGTAAATCTGATTCGGTCAAAGGTGAAGTCCTTGTGGTTGTTCAAAGGTAAACCATTATCATTGTTTTATGTCCCACAGCAATTCCACATTGCATGGTTATTCTTGGGAAATCATGGGGAAAGAAATTGGAGTGAGCTAAACCGCTACTGCAATTTGCCAAAAGCTGACTGACAAGACTGGATGTTTTGCTCTTCCATCCCCCAAGACAGTCTCTGGATTTCGTAAAACCAATTTGGAGGTAATGCCCGAAGTTGAAGTTGACCTCCTAACACTGTTGGCTGGTCTGGCAAACAGATAACCCAAAGAGAGTTACAGCGCTGAATCTTGTAGTCGCAGAGACATGAGAATGGATCGACTGGGCATATTTAAGAATGGATCAACTGGGCTTATATAACAATGGATTGACTGGGCTTATATAAGAATGGATCGTCTGGGCCTATATAAGATTGGATTGACTGGACTTATATAAGAAAGGATTGACTTGGGTTATATTAAGAATGGATCGATTGGCCTTATATTAAGAATGGAACAACTGGGCTTATATTAAGAATGGATCGACAGGGCTTATATTCACTGGAATTTAGAAGGATGAGAGGGGATCTTATAGAAACATAAAAATCTTAAGGGATTGGACTGGTTAGATGCAGGAAAAATGTTCCCGATGTTGGAGGTGTCTAGACCCATGCACCTATTTTCTATGTTTCTTTGTTTCTATAAATTCTCAACTTTGACCACAGTCAAAGGCAACTGGATTTGAACTTCATTTCTGAAGCATGAAATTCTCATTTGGGAATGTACATTCCATTATTAAAACTAAATGATGTTAACTTTCATTAAATCATTCATAATTCATAACAGTAGGGTTAGGATCATTTGACTCATGTAGCCAGCTACCCAATGGGATTCTTCTGTTCACAATATCTCAGAATTAGTTTAGCTTTTAACTCACAGAATCCTTACGCAACAACATCCCTTTTGCTTTCAGGTGCCATTAATGCATTATGCTATTTTACACAAATTTTATTGTATAGATTAAAATCACACAACTGATCTGATAAATTAAGTCTGATGAAGGATCTTGACCTGAAATGTCACCTATTCATTTTCTCCAGAGATGCTGCATGACCCGCTGTTTCTCCAGCATTTTGTGTCTATCTTGATCTGATAAATATTTACCCTTAATTTTTTCTTGGATTTCACTCTCTGGAAGACAATTTTATACGTTTTTCTCTTTAATATTAATTCAATCAACTGGCAACAAGCTAAGCAAGTAGGGGTCGGAGCAGACCATGAAGCCTCTTGGGCATCTGGTTTATTCAGCATGATAATTGTTAATCTTCCACTTCAGTATTTGCCAACTCCCCAGTACTTTAATTGCTTTAACATTTCAAAATCCCTATCTCTTCATGGATATATTTAATGATTTTTGCCTATGCTTAGATCTGAAATGGAGAGTTTCACTGGTGAAGATGTCTGCTCTGGTCCTGATTTGAAATGGCGTACCCCAAAGCTTGAGTTCACGTCCCCTATTCTGGAGTCTGCTGCCTTTGCAAATATCCTTCCTGTCTCTTGTTACTCTAGCCCTGCTAGAATTTCCCTCTCAAGCTGTCTAATCCGGTGAATATACGCTTAATGCAGCCGATCTCTTTTTATTAGTCATTCATGCAACTCCAGGAATCAGTCTTGCCAACCAACATAACACCCACTCAGTAGCAAGAACTTCTTTCTTCAGGTAAAAAGACTAAAATTACGGGCAAAACATCAAATGGATCCCCACCAAGGACTTGTCAACCTACAGTAGGATCTGGTTGTTTCTCTTTTAAAATCTTATGGCAATACAGGCGATACATTCAGAATATCAGTCGTTAGAAGAACCGTTATGTTTTAGGAAGAGAAACCTCCCACCTATTTCGAGCTCCAGATTTATTAATGTGAATGCTTAATGCTTCTACAATTCAAAGGCAATTATGAATGATCACAAAAATGCTAGTTTTGTCAACAATGTGAAATGTCAAAAAAAATTGAAAAACTCAAAGTCATAAGCATTGGCTGAATTTGAAAAAAACTCCCAGTTATTTCATCATTCTACATTCTCTTTCTTCCCTAAGATTTCCTAGTCTAGTCCGTGTCCATGACTCCTGTTCTGGAGTCTGCAGCCATTGTGAATATCCTCCCTGTGTCTTGTTGGTCTAGCCCTGCTAGAATTTCCCTTTCAAGCTTGTAAACTTCACTAAATATACGCTTAATGGAGCCGATATCTTCTCATGGGCCATTCATGCAATTCCAGGATTCAGTCTTGTCAACCTGCAATGCACTCCCCCAATTGCAAGAACAACCTTCTTTAAATAAGATGACTAAAATTGCATGCAAAACATCAGATGATGCCCCACCAAGGTCCGATAGACCGACATCAGGATCTGCTTGTATCTCTTTTCAAATCGGATGGCATTGAAGGCTAGCATACAACATTCAGGTGGTTGTGCCTGAATATTTTCTTTCAGCGACTAAAGCGACAGTCAGTAGGCCAGGTGTAAATCTGCAGAAAGGAAAATGAACTTTATCTTCATTCTATAATATTAATTCTGTTTCTCTCCGTCCACAGCTGCACCATGAACTGCATTTCAGATTAATTTTACATTCAATTTGATGTATAACAATACTCAGGTCTCCTTGCATCTTTCCTTTTCACAATATATTATCCTTCAGATAACCATCTAATTTGTTGTTTGTAAACCAAAGTGGATAGCCTCACATTTATCCTCATTGAAGCACACCCAGAAAGTGCTACTTGTACTTGTAGTATTATCTCTGTCCTAAATACAGTTGTTATTTTTAATTAATAATCACATCATAATATAATAATAATATATTCCTTTATTTGTCCCACACCGGGGAAATTTGCAGTGTTATAGCACCCAAGTGGTTTAAAAGACATTCATAATAAATAAAAATAAGATAAGGATAATTGTCATCATTTGCTGTGGTTTTCCTTTAGTGTTACTATTGACTGGTCTGTTGACTGGTCTGCTGGGAGTAGCGCTGGTTGTGCAGTCTCACAGCAGCGGGAAGGAAGGACTTACGATATCTCTTCTTCACACACTTGGGGTGAAGGAGTCTGTCACTGAAGGAGATACTCAGTGCAGTGACAGTGTCCTGCATGGGGTGGGAGTCGTTGTCCAGCAGCAATGTTATCTTTGCCATCATCCTCCTCTCTCCCACCGCCTGTACTGAGTCGAGGGGGCAACCCAGGACAGAGCTGGCCTTCCTGATCAGCTTGTCAAGTCTCTTCCCCTCCGCTGCTGAGATGCTGCTGCTCCAGCTCCAGATTCAACTTCAATAGATAATAGATTCAATATATGTTTCAATTCAACCCCTGCTTTCACATTTCAATTTTTTTAGTTCAGGATTTTCAACACTTTGACACATTTCACAAGCATGGGTGATATGTTCTAGTCGGGCAACAATTTCACTATCCTCCAGTAGAAAACATTTCATTAGGTACATGGATAGGATAGGATGAGAAGGATATGGGCCAAATGCGTGAGGATGCTATTCATAGACTACAGCTCTGCATTCAACACGGTCATCCCCACCAAGCTCAGGTGTGGTGCGCGGAGCTCTGTTTCAATCACTCGAACAAGTGAGTTCTAAACACCTTTGGGTATCGCTGCGACGCTACAGAAATCTTTTTAAAGAGGTTTCTGTGTGTTTTGGGGCTGCGAGCAGTGTTATCAACTGACTGCTCAGCTCCCACTACTGAGGCTGGCAACCTGCCAGGAAACTGTGGCGCACAAAAAGGGGGAGAAAAACCTGTCTGGACTGATACACCTGTGTCCAGAACAACCCCCCGCTACTGCCTCGTCGCTACTGACCGGACCGGTCTGGTTTTCGTGCGGTTTGGGAGTTTTCTGCACCCTCGACCTTCTTTTGCGGTCCTGGAGACCTGGAGCTCAAGGAGCCTCCTCTCTATCAGAGATAGGCTTCCAACAACAACAGACTGCAGGTGAATCCCTTTCGTTGCTGCAGGAGCAGCGAAGACCAGCAGGGATTGCTTGCGAAAGTCTGCAGCTCACCAGGGAACGCAGGAGAGCCGAGATACCCGGGCGAAGAGGCCGTGACGCAGCAGTTTTTAGTGGGAGCCGCCATTATTGAGGCAACACCACTCGCCTCCCTCCCTTGAACTGTTCTACACTTGTTTTCGTGTTTGGACCTGGCCCCGTGCCTTTTGGATTGTCTTTGTTTTTTTGTATCATTGTAGTACCTGACATCATGCAGGGTCAGCGTTCTGGGGGTTCGGGGCCTTCGGGGAGTTATGCTAAGGCGGCTGCTTCAGCTGCTTCGGCTGCTCCTCTGGGGGCCCGATTCCCCATGAGGAACCTACCTTTTGAACATGGGGTCAGGTGCTACATGCCCCCCCAAATGAACCTGGAAGGCTGTGCGGCTGCTGTGGCAGTGGCAGCCAAGCCTGCAGGCATTGTGTATGTGGGTAAAATGTTCGGGAAGGGCGTGTTCTTTCTGGAGTCCGTTGAGGGGGTGAACGCGACTGTAAGTAAAGGGGTCACAGTGGGTGGACTTTTCTTACAGGTCGAGCCCCTGGGGTCCACCGCGCAGCGGGTGGTCCTATCCAACGTCCCGCCCTGCATCAAGAACGAGGCCCTCCTTCCCCACCTTCACACCCTGGGGAAGATCCTCACCGACATCACCCCAATACCCATGGGATTTTGCAGGAAGGACTTGCAGCACGTTCTCTCCCTCCGGCGCCAGCTGACAATGCTTCTGGACCGGGAGGAGGTGGTCGACGGGCGCTTCTGTGTCCAGCAGGATGGGCGAGACTTCACCATCTTCTGGACATCGGAGTGCCCGAGGTGCCACGCCTGCAAGGAAGTGGGGCATATTCGGAAGAATTGCCCCAAATCCCGGGCGGAGGGCTCCGCCTCCGGTGCCACTAACCCCCCTCCCCCCCCCATTCCCACTCCCCCTGTAGTTGAGTCATGGAACCCTGGGGATGGGGAGGGTCAAAAGAGGGGGGCCAAGGTGGCGAAGAAGATAAAGCACCTGGGGATAAGACTTTGCCACCCACCCCGTCACCTCCCATTAGGGAGTCCGCAAGCCCCATAATCCAGCCGGGGGCGGAGGGGATTGGGCGGGAGGAGGGGGAGCCGCAGACTAGGGTTGCTCAGGTGACCCCAGAGTCTGTGAGCTCCTCCCCTTCGAAAAAAAGAAGGAGGAATCTCTCCAGGGAGGAGCAGAAGGGGGACATAGGGGAATCTTCCAGTGGGGCGGGGAGTGCTGTCGTGGAGGATGACTCCTGCCCTCTGGTTCAGGCCCCAGTTCCATGCTCTGAAGGGGTTTCTGGGGAGGGTGGTGATGGGGACCACTCGGGTGCAATGGAGCAGGGAGAGATTCCTGTTGGGGAGGGAATCCCGATTCATGCACCCGAGGAAGCCCAGGAGCAACCCACCCAGGACGAGGTGCAGAACACGCCTGTGGAGTTAGGGACAGTAGGTGGGGAGGGGGAAGGGAAAACCAGCCCTTCTCTCCCGCAGGACCTGGCTCCAGAGGGACTCCCTGAGTCTGGGGCACCAGAGTCCACTCTGGGCCCAACTGGTGGAGGGATAGACCCCACTGTCAATGGTCTTGACTCCCCAGGTACACCCGAGGAAGGCCCCTCTGCCACTGGCCCCATGATGGGGACTGAGGTGGAGGTGAGACCAGAGGGTGGGGAAGAGGCAACCGCTGCGCAGGGTGGGGCGGGAGTCTCAAGCACAGAAGGTGTGTCCAAGGATGGGAATGGTGACTCCATCTGCAGTGGGCGGGTGGAAGGGGACTCCTCGGACAATGAGTCAATGGATGTTCTCGCTGCCCCCGACGCCACTCCTCTCATTCCAGTGGAGGAGATCCGTGAGTTCATCGCGGCCACCGAAGGAGTCCAACATTGGCCAAAACTGGCCTCCCTCCGGTGGCCGAACTTACAAGGGGTCACTAGCTCCCTGAACCTCATCCTCAGAAGGAGGGGGAGGGGAAAGGGTGGGACGGGGGTGAAGGGGAACGACCGGCGTCACCTCAGGTCTTTCTTGGACGACCTGGAAAAGGACGCCGAGGCTCAGAGCAGTGTCGTTCCTGCTGAGGGTAGAGGGATCAGTAGAGCGTCCCTTGTTGCCAAGATCCGGAAGGTGAAACGCACTGCCAATCCATCTAGGGTCCATAGCGGCAAAGGCGACTCTGCTGTTAGCGACCAGGGGACTGGCGAGGGGATCTAGTGTACTCCTGACATGGTGATCACCATAGCCAGTTATAACATAAATGGCAGCAGGGGGCCTCTCCGCAGGTTTAACCATCTCTCAACCCTGAGGGATGGGAAATATGCGGTGAGCTTCCTGCAGGAAACCCACACCATCCCAGGAGACGAGTCCACCTGGCTCCTGGAGTGGGGTGGTGAGGTCTTCATGAGCCACCTCAGCTCCATTTCCAGTGGGGTGGCCATTTTGTTGGCCCCGAATTTCCGGCCAGAAATCCTAAAGGTCCAGGAATTGGTGCCAGGCCACTTGCTTCACTTGGCCGTGCGCCTGGATGGCGTGCCGTTGCATTTTGTCAACGTGTACGCCCCCAAGCCCGCCGTGTTGCAGACGTGCCTGTTCCGGGAGGTGTCTACCCTGTTGAGCTCCATCGACCCTGGCGACTGCGTGATCCTCGGGGGAGATTTCAACTGTACCCTCGAGGAAGGAGACCGTTCCGTTATCCAGCGCGGCCAGGAGTCGGTGAAGAAGTTGAAGGAGCTCGTGGGCTCCTTTGACTTGGTAGACACCTGGAGGAACCACCACCCCGACTCCAGTGCCTTCTTCAGGAGGTCAGAGGGGGGTGGTTCTCGCATTGACCGCCTGTACATTTCTCGGGCGTACGTCTCCCGCGTCTCGGCGGCCTCCATGCGGCCGATGCCTTGCTCGGACCACCACCTGGTGTGGGCGAAGTTTACCCCGCTGTGCACGAGGGGAGGGTCCGCATACTGGCACTTTAACAACCGGCTGCTGGAGGATCGCCGCTTCTGGGACTCGTTTGTGAGGTTCTGGACCACTTGGAAGGGGAAGAGGGGAGGATTTCACTCCCTGCGGCTGTGGTGGGACGTGGGCAAGGCCCACATCAGGCGTTTCTATCAGGAGTACACTAGGGGGTCGACCAAGAGACGTGATTCCAAGGTCAGACAGCTCGGGAGTGAGCTGCTCGATTTGGATTCGCGTCTAAGTCAGATCGGCAGGGACCCGACCCTCTGGAGGGAATACCAGGAGAAGAAGGACGCGCTGAAGGAGCTGCAGTTACAGCAATCCCGAGGTGCGTACGTGAGGTCGCGGATCCAAATGCTCCACGATTTGGACTGCGGTTCACCCTTCTTCTACTCGCTGGAGAAGTGCCGGGGAGTCCGTCAGCAGTTAGTGGAGCTGCTGGCTGACGATGACTCCCCCGTCACTGAACCAGAAGACATCAACGCGGCGGTTCGTTCCTTTTATGGGACATTGTTCTCACCGGATAGCTCCAGCGGGGACGAGTGCAGTGATCTGTGGGAAGGTCTAGCCACGGTCGGCCTGGAGGGTGCCTAGCGTCTGGACGCCCCCCTGACACTAGACGAACTGACCGCGGCCTTCCATCAGATTCAAAGGGGCAAATCCCCTGGCCTGGACGGCCTGACAGCAGAGTTCCTCCGCACTTTCTGGGGGACCCTGGGGGAGGACTACACCATGGTCCTGAGGGAGAGCCTGGCGATCGGGGAAATGCCCCTGTCTTGGCGGACGGCTGTAGTGGTCCTTATGCCCAAGAAGGGTGATCTCCGCCTACTAAAGAACTGGCGCCTGGTCTCCCTCCTCTGTACTGATTACAAGGTCTTTGCTAAGGCAATGGCCAATCGTCTGGGCCCAGTGCTGGCCCAAGTGATCCACCCTGACCATTCTTACACAGTCCCGGGCCGGTCCATCCAGGACAATATCCATCTGGTCCGGGACCTGGTCTACCTGGCTCAGGAGACCGGTGTACCCATTGCCTTCCTTGGCCAGGAGAAGGCTTTCGACAGGGTGGATCACGAGTATTTGCTGAGGACTCTGCGGGCGTTTGGGTTCGGATCCGACTTCTATACGCCACTGTGGAGTGCCTCGTCAAGGTCAACGGATCCTTGACGGCCCCCATTCCCTTCCGCAGAGGAGTACGTCAGGGCTGCCCCATGTCAGGCCAACTGTACGCCATCTGCGTGGAGCCATTCCTTAGTCTGCTTCGGAGGAGGTTGACGGGCTTGGTTCTACGCGAGCCGGATATGGAGGTGGTCCTCTCGGTCTATGCCGATGACGTGCTCCTCATGGTCACTGACCCCACTGATCTGCAGAGGATGCGCGAGTGCCAACGAGTCTTCTCGGCCGCCTCCTCTGCAAGGATCAAATGGGGGAAATGTTCTGGACTCTTGGTGGGTCCCTGGCAGGTGGATTCCCTCCCTGAGGAGATGCGGTTTTTCACGTGGAACACCACGCGCCTCCTTTACTTGGCAGTCTACCTGAGTCCTGTCGCGGAGACCTGGCTGGCGAACTGGCAGGAGCTGGAGTTGAAAGTCGTCGCCCGGCTGGGGCGCTGGTCGGGTCTCCTCAGCGTGCTTTCCTACCGGGGCAGGGTGTTGGTCATTAACCAACTCGTGGCTTCCCTGCTCTGGTACAGATTGACCACATTGGTCCCATCAGCCACCTTTGCTGGGATCATCCAGAAGAAGTTGGTGGACTTCTTCTGGGGCAACGGAAAGCACTGGGTCTCTGCAGCGGTCCTGAGTCTTCCGATTGAGGAGGGCGGCAGTCGCTGGTGTGCATCCGCACCCAGTTGGCGGCTCTCCGCCTCAGGACTCTGCAGAGATACCGGTACTCGGAGCGTCCTCCCAGGTGGCACGTGCTGGCGACGCACTTTTTCCAAGGGGGCCGCTGCCTTCATGCAGGTACGCGGATCCTGATGGTGGGCGTCAGCCGTGCTATCCTGCTGGGAATGCCTGGCTTCTACCGGGACTTGCTGAGAGTCTGCAACCTGGTTGCTGTCGACCGGGCCCCCCCTCCGCTGACGGAGGGTGGCAGCCCAGGCATGAGAGCAGCCGGCCCTTGTCCCGCCCCACCGGGTGTCGGGGGGGGCTCAAATGTGTGGAGTACCTGCGGCTGAGCAAACCACCGCTCAACCGGAAGCACTCGTCGGACCCAGGCGCCGTAATCCTTCCCGGTAGCCGGTCCCACATAACATGAGCCGCATTTCCTCGACACCCTTCATCTCCCTCCGAGACGCAGGGAGGCGTGTCCTGTACGGGCTCCTCCTCCACACCCTGCACTTCCTCGCCCTGGTCCACCGTCCGGACACTAAGTGGCGGTCGGTGTTGCCTTCCGGTCGCGAGGTGGCCCCGCGGTGGGGGTCCCTCTACGCAGGGATTCTGCCCCTCTCCATCGGGGACCTGGGGTGGAAAGTATTGCACCGAGGAGTCCCCTGCAACCTGTTCCTCGCGCGGTTCACAGATTCGCCAGCCGCCTGCCACTTTTGCGGGTTGGAAGAATCTGTGTAACACGTGTACATGCAGTGTGTGAGGTTGCAGCCCCTGTTCCAATATCTAAAGGGGCTGCTCATTGCTTTTTGGCTGCATTTTTCACCCACCATCCTCATCTTTGGACACCCTGTGCATAGGGGAGAGGGCAGGGCCGAAGATGTCCTTGATGGGTTGCTCCTGGGCCAGGCCAAGCTGGCCATCCGTAACTCACGGCGCCAGGCGGAAAAGGGCTCTGCCCGAGCCAGCTGCCTGCCCCTTTTCCGGGGTTACATCCGCGCCCGGGTGGTGTTGGAGTGGGACTTTGCGCTGTCCACGGGCACCCTGGAGGATTTCCGGGACCGCTGGGCACCGCGGGGGATTGGATGTATCCTGGATGGGGATTGTAATATAATTGTATAATAGTTTCAATAGGTATATTTGTTTGTATAATATTCTGGTGGTGGGTTCTGTTTTGGTTTTATTGTGTTGTATATATTATTTTAATATTTGAATAAATATTTTTGAATTAAAAAAAAAATTTAAAAAAATTGCCAAGTTTGAAGACGACACAATGGTGATCGGGCTGATCACCAATGGTGATGAAACACACTATAGAACGGAGGTCCAGAACCTGGCGGTCTGGTGCTCAGATAACAACCTGTCCCTAAACACCTCCAAGTTCAAGGAGTTGTTCATCAACTTCCAAAGGTCACATAATGGGGAATACGCTCCAATCTTTATCAACGGGGAGAGAGTGTCCAGCTTCAAGTTTCTGGGCACTCACATTTCGGAGGACCTCACATGGTCCACTAACACCGCTGCGCTGGTCAAGAAGGTGCAGCAATGACTGTTCTACCTGAGAACACTGAAAAGTCTGGTCTGCCCCAACAGCTGCTGACGACCATTTACTGCTGCATCATAGAGAGCATCCTAACACATGGCATCTCCGTGTGGTATCTCAGCTGCACGGAGGCAGATAGGAGAGCTCTTCAGCCGGTAGTCAATAGAGCTCAGAAGATTATCGGAACACAGCTACCAGCCTTGGAGGGCATCTACAATACAAAATGCCTCAGAAAAGCCACCAGCATTCACAAAGACTCCTCACACCCCTGCAATAGTCTGTTCGAACTTCTACCATCTGGCAGACGCTACAAGGCCTTCTACGCCCGCACTTCCAGACTCAGGAACAGCTTCATCCCCAGGGCCATAGCTGCTCTGAACCGGTCCTGCTGAGTCAGATGGTCATGTCGCACAGCGACCCGGCACATGCCAATTTGCACTTTATTCTGTTTTAGAACTGTTTCTAATTTTGTTTCTCTTGGTTGTCTAAATTTATGTTGATTAGCTAATTAATTTATTGCATCTTATGGAAATCACATTCCCAATCTCGCTGTACCCCTGTACAATGACAATAAAGATATATTGTATTGTATTGTATTGTATGCAGGAAGGTGGGACTAATGGACGGTGGGACGAAGGTAGATGGGGCATGTTGATCAGCGTGGGCAAGTTGGGCCAATGGGCATATTTCCATGCCATGTGGCTCCGTGACTATGACTATAATTAAGAGGTCAAGTTTGTTGTTCGCATTTGAATGGCAACTTTTGAATACTTTAAAGCAATATTTTATATGTGTTGAGTTTTGAACTCCAAATGTTCATGTCACTTACTATACTTTTCCTCTAGCCGACGAAGGTCTGGAAGAATCCAAAAAAATTTCAATGTAAAATCATTCTTCGATACCTGTGGGCTCGAACATCACTTCCAAGATATACAAGAATTTCATAAGACACTTGGGGTTTTATCACTTTTCACACAGTGATTAGTTGACATAGACTTGATGGATTGAAAGATCTACTAGTACCTCATAAAAGAAGTGAGGACAAAATATATAATAGAAGCAGATAAAGTGATTATAGATGAATATTTGACCAAGGATGCATGTTTACCTGAGCTGTGTTTTAAAAGGGAGGAGATGCGTATGGAAATGCATGGACAGCAACAGCTCTATTGAGGTAATAAATGTCTATTTTACATGTTATCATCAGGGATAAGATGCTTACTAAGTCATAGTGAGGGAGGACAATGTGGGGTCACTGATTACACACAAAAAATGACAGCGTTGAGGTTTTGGAAAGGTTATCTGGAATTAAAGTTAGTAGGTCACCACGACGGAGTAGTCTTTGGATTTTCTGAGAAGCATGGGATACAATCTTGAATTTTTTGGCAAGTATGGTGGAGATTTTGGAGGCACTGTTGATAATATTTTAGTGTTCTTTGAAGATAATGGTGGTGCCAGAAATCTGGAGAATAGCAAATGTTATTCCTTTGTACCAAAAAGGATTAAGGATAAAACCAGCACATCAGGCCAACCATTTTAACCTTGAATTAATAGTCACTGGAGGAAAAGTGTTCAACTAAGGGAAGATAACATTGATTTGTTAAAGGGTAGTTAATTTTTAATCAGTTTGATAGGATTTGTTTTTATGAGCTAGCTATTACGTTGAGCAAGGTAATGCAGTCAATTGAGAGTACATTGTGTTTCAAACGGTATTTGATAACCTGGTAGGCTTTTCAGCAAAGTAGAAACACTTGCCATATGTTCATAAGATCATAAGTCATAGGAGCAGAACTAAGCCATTCAGCCCATCTATTCTACTCCACCATCCAGTCATGCTGATCTGTTTTTCCCTCAACCTCATTCTCCAGCCATCTCCCCATAACCTTTGACACCCTTACTGATCACGAATCTGTTAATCTCTGCCTTAAAAATACCCAATGACTTGGGTTCCACAGCCGTCTGTGGCAGTAAATTCACAGATTCACCACCCTTCGTCTAAAGAAATTCCTCCTCATCACGTTTCAAAAGGAATGTCCTTTTATTCTGAGGCCCTCTGGTTCAAGACTCTCCCACCAGTGAAAACATCCTCTACATATCCACTCCATCCAGACCTTTCACTATTCAGTAAGTTTCAATGAGGTCCCTCTTCATCTTTCTAAACTCCAGTGATGTGCAGGCCTAGTGCTGTCAAATGCACATGATACGTTAACCCAATCATCCCAAGAAAAAAATCATAAACCTCCTCTGAACCTTATCCAATGCCAGCACATCCTTCCTCAGGCTTGGGGCCCAAAACTGCTCACAATACTCCAAATGTGGTCTGACCAGTGCATTATAAAACTTCAGCATTACATCCCTGTTTTTTTATTTTAATCTTCTCAAAATAAATGATAACATTATATTTGCCTTCCTTACTATTGATTTAACTTGCAAATTAACTGTTTGTGAATCCTGTACCTGCACTCCTAAGTCCCTTTGCACCTCCGATTTCTGAATCCACTCCCCATTTAGAAAATAGTCTATGCCTTTATTCCTAATACCCAAATGCCTGACTTTGCTACACTACATTGCCAACTCTCCCAAGCTGTCCAAGTCCGTTTGCAGAGTCCCTGCTTTCTCTACACTACTGCCACTCAATGTATCTTCGTATCATCCACAAACATGGCCACAAAGCCTTCAATTCCCTCATCCAAATCATTGATATACAACGTGAAGAGTAGAGGCCCCAACACCGACTCATGTGGAATACCGCTAATCACTGGCAGCCAACCGGAAGAAACCCCCTTTATTCCCACTCTTTGCCTACTTCCATTTAGCTAACCTTCATTCATGCTAGTATCTTCCCTATATTACCGTGGGCTCTCATCTTCATTAGCAGTCTCACATGTGGCACCTTATCAAAGGCCTTCAGAAATTCCAGGTAAACAACATCCACTGACTCTCCTTTGTCTATCCTGCTATTTTCTTCCTCAAAGAATTCCAGCAGATTCTTCAGGCAAGATGTCCCCTTCACCAAAACCATGATGACATCAGCCTATTTTATCATGTGCTTCGGCACTGGTTCCTTTGGAGCACTGAACGCTGGAGGGAAAATTAATGGATGTATGCCAGGCCAGAGGGAAAGTCTTCTCTATGGTAGAGTGTCGAGGACGAATGTCCACAGGCATAAAATAAAGGGGAAAAGAAGCGCCATGTGGAGCAAAGATTATCTCATGGCCTGCCAAATGGAGTGCACTACATGTACATACGGTGGAGGTTGGTTCCACTGTGATTTTCAAAAGGGAATTGGATAAATATATGGCAAGAATAATATTCAAAACAACAGAGAAAAGGCCAATGTATAGAACTTGAGAATTGCTCTGCTGGCAAGTCAGTGGTATCATAATGTGATACCATATGTGCAGTTGTGATGGTTTGGGGAGAATAGTAAGGGACTAAGAACGCATCTGTGCACGGCACCAGTGTTGAGAATTATTATGGAGGACGTGTTATTATCTATCCTCACTGACTGAGTCTGTGGGTCAGTAAGTCAAGGATCTAGTGGCCAGCAGAGCTGACTCCTAGATGTGTTTGAATGGGATAATGGTTTTGAAGGCAGAGCTATATTTGATAAATAGGAGTCGAAAGTAGGAGTCCTTGTTGTCTAGGTGAACCAGAGATGAGTTTCGGGCTAGGGAGATGGTGTTTGCTGAATACCAGTTACGACAGTGAACAAACTGCAGCAGATCAAGGCTGCTGGGGTTGATGTGCACCATTGCCAGTCTCTCAACACTTCATTATAAGCACGCAACCTTCAAACAAGGAGCAAATGCATTACACTTGTGCGTTTTGCAAAGTATGTGAATCTGTGGGAAGAGGGCCAATAGATGAATTTGCATGCTCGGCAGAGGCACAAGAGGCATGGGTCGCAAAAATACGGAGGGAGATGTGAAAGCAAGTCGGGCTCAGAAAGTATGTTAAAATCAAGATAGGGTGGTATTGTTTAATCACACCCATACACAGGAGTAACAACTCATAGTCTCTATTGTAACACAAGCGGAGGAAACATTACATGCTATCTTCTCCGTAGTCAGCATCGAGTACCTGCTGTGAGATGGTGGAAGGCAGTTTACATAGTCCAGGTAGGGATGAAGATCCGGACTGGACCGCATGTGGAATGTTCAGCATGCATAATAAGTGTGGTGATTGATATAGTGAAGGTGATCTAATACGGTTGATCTACAGGTGGGACCATGGACTCAGCAACTGAACTGAATTCTAAATGTGCTTTAGTTCAAATTATGATCATGGATACTGGATTATCCTTGAGCTGAAGGTTTTGAATTTGAAAAGGGGAGAGTTGTATTGGTCTAGTTGGATGGATATGATTAGGTAAGTGTCACTGAATTAACAAATATGCGACTGCAACATAAAAAATTGAAATGGACAATGCAAGTCCTTTTTCAACAGACACTTTCATCTCCTTGATCAGTGGAGAAGTTTAGAAGAACGTTTTATGAACTGATAGCGTTGGTCTTCAACAATGTTAAGACAATTGTGACCGGGGATATAGTAATAAGGTACTTCCGTGTACTGAAATTAACTTCTTTCTGTAACTGATACATGGTGGTATCTTCTATTAGCTGTAATTTCAGAAGAAGATTTTGTTGAATAATGGTCCGACAACTGGACGATGTGTTATTAGACGATAAGTTGTGTTTGCGCACTTGCCATTTGGACGGGCAAATCTTGGTTATGTTAATTTTAGTGCAAACCTATTCAACTGCTCAAACATACTATTTGTGTTTTTAATGAAACAATTACAGAATTTGAATGGCCGTGGGAATTGTTTTCTGCAAAGAAAAACATGGAACAGTTTTCTTGTCATTCTGTTACCTCGTTAAAACAATGTTGAACGGGGAATATTTGGAAATGGCCATTGGGAACGGCCAATAGACTACTCCATTTTACTCTCCTTAAGAACCTGTCCAGTGTAAAGTTCAAATTTGAAGCAGATCTGAAACGGGAGTTGAATACCGAGATTGGGTTATAATGGCTGCTCAGGACACATGAAGCAAAGCATCAAGTGCACACCCACATCAGTCTCACCGATGATCTTTTTGTTGGCTTCATCTGATGAAATACAAGGCAGGAAAAAAACACCCGTCAGTAAATATACAGTCAATTCTACTATGACTAAAATCGAACAGCCCTGTGGGAGGTCATTCTGCCATCTGATCCGTGGAAGCTCTCCCAAAGCTTTTAAAGTTTGTCAAGAAAAACAATAAAAAATGTTATGTAAATTAATTCTTGGTGCCAGCTGGCTGCATGAAAATCTGACTTTACCTTTTTTCCCCAACTTCCTCCTCTTGATAAACCTGGTTGCATCTACCCTCAGCACTTAAAAATCCATTATTTTACTGTAGTCATGGAGTTGTGTAGCGCACAAATGGGACATTTGGCCCACCACATATATGCTCACACATGACCTGTCTAAATGAATCCCATCTGACCCCATTGGGAGCCTTTTATCTATGCTTACCAGTTTAACTATCTATAAATGCCTAAACGCAGTATTTGAAAGTAATTCCAACACTTCATGTGACAGCTCATTCCAGACATCAGCCATGAAGCCAATATCCATCATTTAGTTACCCAACTAGCTGCTTAATACATTTTATTCAGATAATACTTCAAAACCTAAACTTCAATCTTCTTTAAACGTTTACCTTAACAGGAGGAGACAAACAGTACATTTATGCTGCAGAAGAGGGTGCAATTGTGTTGTGTAATTCCATGAAGTGTAGCCACACAAAACGGCAAAAACTAGAATCGCCAATGGTCAATCATGAAGGTTTCCTTAACAGTATGTGGATAATCCGAATTGTCTTTAGATGGGACCATATATTGGGAAACAAACTTTGTCAGGTGATTGACCAAGAAGAAAAGGGAAGCATATGTCATGTACTCTTTAGATTCTGGAGTAGTTCCTGAGGATTGGAGGGTAGCTAATGTAACCCCACTTTTCAAAAAGGGAGGGAGAGAGAAAACGGGGAATTACAGACCAGTTAGTCTAACATCGGTAGTGGGGAAAATGCTAGAGTCAGTTATTAAAGATGGGATAGCAGCACATTTGGAAAGTGGTGAAATCATTGGACAAAGTCAGCATGGATTTATGAAAGGTAAATCATGTCTGACGAATCTTATAGAATTTTTCGAGGATGTAACTAGTAGAGTGGATAAGGGAGAACCAGTGGATGTGTTATATCTGGACGTCCAGAAGGCTTTCAACAAGGTCCCACATAAGAGATTAGTATGCAAACTTAAAGCACACGGTATTGTGGGTTCAGTATTGATGTGGATAAAGAACTGGCTGGCAGACAGGAAGCAAAGAGTAGGAATAAACGGGTCCTTTTCAGAATGGCAGGCAGTGACTAGTGGGGTACCGCAAGGCTCAGTGCTGGGACCCCAGCTATTTACAATATATATTAATGATTTGGACGAGGGAATTGAATGCAACATCTCCAAGTTTGCGGATGACATGAAGCTGGGGGCAGTGTTAGCTATGAGGAGGATGCTAGGAGGCTGCAACGTGACTTGGATAGGTTAGGTGAGTGGGCAAATGCATGGCAGATGCAGTATAACGTGGATAAATGTGAGGTTATCCACCTTGGTGGCAAGAACAGGAAAGCAGACTATTACCTGAATGGTGGCCGATTAGGAGAAGGGGAGATGCAACGAAACCTGGGTGTCGTGGTACACCAGTCATTGAAAGTAGGCATGCAGGTGCAGCAGGCAGTGAAGAAAGCGAATGGTATGTTGGCATTCATAGCGAGGGGATTTGAGTATAGGAGCAGGGAGGTTCTGCTGCAGTTGTACAGGGCATTGGTGAGACCACACCTGGAGTATTGCGTACAGTTTTGGTCTCCTAATCTGAGGAAAGACATTCTTGCCATAGAGGGAGTACAGAGAAGGTTCACCAGATTGATTCCTGGGATGGCAGGACTTTCATACGAAGAAAGACTGGATAGATTCGGCTTGTACTCGCTGGAATTTAGAAGATTGAGGAGGGATCTTATAGAAACTTACAAAATTCTTAAGGGGTTGGACAGGCTAGATGCAGGAAGATTGTTCCCGATGTTGGGGAAGTCCAGAACAAGGGGTCACAGTTTAAGGATAAGGGGGAAGTCTTTTAGGACCGAGATGAGAATGTTTTTTTTCACACAGAGAGTGGTGAATCTGTGGAATTCTCTGCCACATAAGGTAGTTGAGGCCAGTTCAAAGAGACAATCTATGCTTGGAGACGGGATGTAGGTGATGTACTAAATAAGTACTTTGCATCTGTATTCACCAAAGAGAAGGACTTGGTTTACAGGCAGATCAATGTGTAGTATAAAAATATGCTGGGGAAGTTTGGGATCGAGAATGAGGTGCTGAGGTTCTTGAAAAACATTACCGTGGATAGGTTCCCAGGGCCTGATGATTCAAATACAAGATTATTAAAGGAAAGGGAGGAGATTGTGGAGGCCTTGATGAAGATCTTTGCTTCTTCTCTAGCCACAGGCGAGGCCCCAGAGGAATGAGGAGTGGCCAATGTTATTCCTTTACTTATGAAAGGAAATAGAGAGAATCTCGGGAACGACAGGCCAATGAGCCTCACGTCAGTGATAGGGAAACTGCTGGAAAGAATTCTTCGAGATAGGATTTACTCCAAATTAGAAGAGTATGGGCTAATTAGTGACTGCCAGTACAGCTTTGTAAGTGACAGGTCATGTCTCATTAAAATGAATGATTTTTTTGACGAAGTGATGAATAAGATTGATTAAGGATTCATTATGGATGTTGTATCCATGGATTTTGGTTTGACTTTTGAGAAGATCCTTCATGGTAGGCCGATCCAGAAGGTTAGATACACTGGGTGGCCCGTCGCCAACATTCTGTCTGTTTTTCATCCTTTTTGTTATTTTTAGTATGCTTTAAATGTTTGTGTTAATGTTCTCTGGTTTGTTTTATGTGGGGGGTGGGGGAGGGGTTCGGGGAAAACTGTGGTACGTTTTTCAATCTCTTACCTTGCCGGAGATGCGATTGCTTTCTGGATCGTATCTCTGGTCACTCTGCAGCCTAACATCATGCTTGGGACTGACTTTGAGCCCCACCGAGGGGCTGTGGACTTACCATCAGAGCATGCGATCCCTTGCCTGGGATCGACGCTGCAACTGCGGAGTGCGGATTCCAACATCAAGGAACTCGCAGTCTCGGGTAGAGACCGATGTCGGGAAGCTCCAGCCACAGATGGATTCGACCAGCCCCGTCCTGGGGTCAGATCGCCCAGCAGGGGGGAGCTGAGATCCCCCCCACTCCGATGCAGGAGCTTGATCGCCCCGATGCGGAGGCCCCAAACGCTGCCGGCTATGGGAGTTAAGATCGCCCCATCAACGGAAGGCTCGAGGTCCCTAACCATGGGAGAAGAAAGAAGGGAAGAGATTGATCTTTTTTTTTCCCCCTTCCAGTACAATGAGAAATGTGGAGGAGTCACTGTGGCGGATGTTGATGTTAAAATGTATATTGTATGTTCTGTTGCTTTTTATTGGTATGATTGTATGGCAAAACAAATTCGGCATATGTTGCAAAACATAATAAAGTATGATTGTGCTAATAAAGTATGGCTAATAAAGTATGATTGTGATTATGATTATGATTATGATGTATGGGATTACCAATGACTTGGTTGTATGGATTCATAACTGGTTTATTCATAGAAGACAGGGGGTTGTGGTTGAAGATAGATATTCTGGCTGGAGGTCTATGACAAGTTTAGTTGCGCAGGGATCTGCACTGGGGCCTCTATTGTTTGTGATATACTGTACATAAATGACCTATATGCAAATGTAGATGGGTGAGTGAGTAAATATGCTGATGCCACCAACATTTTTTAGGCGACTACAGGTGACTAGGCTGTCGCCACACGGTCACCGGGGTGTCGCCTGTATGGTCATCCAAAGAGTCGTAGCGTTTTTCTGGTCGCCGCTGGATTTTGTAAAGAATAAAAAATTTTGGTGACAGTGGATTTGACGCCGATGATCGTAGCTTGATGTATCCTGACGTAGGTGTTGTCGCAGGTTGTCGCCAGGTGAATTCGGTTGTTGCCGGTGCTGACGTAGATGAATTCCATTGGCGACTACCTACGCCAACCTACGTCAACCGGCGATAGGTACCGGCATCAAGAGAAGTCAAGTTACGACAGGCATTGGGTAAACCCATGCACAGATGTCCACAATAGTCAAGCTGCAACAGCCAGCTGCTGAATGAGGGCGACAATCTACGACAATGTATGACCTTACCGACGACAAGGTACGACCATACTTGCGACAAGGCACGACCATTCAGGAGACAACCTACAACAACCTACAACAAACTACGACAACCTACGACCACCTACTACTACGTCACTGGCGCCTCCATGGCAAACGCCCGTGGTCCCGGGACTTTGGGCGTCTCCTCTTGAGGACTGGACTTTCTGCATTTTTCACTCGACGACTGTGCTCCTCATCTGAAGGACTGCAGCTCAACATGGTGCCAATGAGAAGGAACGGGCAGCCCAAGGGCAGTGTTCAACCCCCACACCCACCCACCAGGCAGCTGGAGACTGAGGGAACCCAGGGGGAGGAGGCCCAGGAGGAGGAGGCCCAGGAGGAGACCAAGGAGGTGGCCCTTGTCCCCACCATCACCCCAGCCCTGGTGAGAACTTGTGAGGACTCAAGGAGGCCATATGATTTCAGTGAGGAACAAGAGTGTGAGCTGGTTGAGTGGTACCAATTGAGTGGTACAGTTTTGGTCTCCTAATCTGAGGAAAGACATTCTAGCCTTAGAGGGAGTACAGAGAAGGTTCACCAGATTGATCCCTGGGAGGCAGGACTTTCATATGAAGAAAGACTGGATAGACTGGGCTTATACTCGCTGGAATTTAGAAGACTGAGGGGGGATCTTATTGAAACATATAAAATTCTTAAGGGGTTGGAGAGGCTAGATGCGGGAAGATTGTTCCCGATGTTGGGGAAGTCCAGAACCAGGGGTCACACCTTAAGGATAAGGGGGAAGTCTTTTAGGACCGAGATGAGAAAACATTTCTTCACACAGAGAGTGGCGAGTCTGTGGAATTCTCTGCCGCAGAAGATAGTTGAGGCCAGTTCATTGGCTATATTTAAGAGGGAGTTAGATGTGGCCCTTATGGCTAAAGGGATCAGGGGGTATGGAGAGAAGGCAGGTACAGGTTACTGAGCTGGATGATCAGCAATGATCATATTGAATGGCGGTGCAGGCTCGAAGGGCCGAATGGCCTACTCCTGCACCTATTTTCTATGTTTCTATGTACCCTCAACTATACGATAAGAACCACCGGCAGTACCGCAACAAAGCCGGGAAGACAGCTCTACTTGAAGCCAAGGCAAAGGAATTCCCTGCATGCAGCTGTAAGTGCCAACTTCATTTTGTGTGGTAGCTCTGGTCTCCATTCTCTTGCAAGCAGGCGATTCACAATGATATTTATATATTTTTTTACAGATGAACAACTAGGTATCTTCTGTAAAAGCCAGAGGACAAGTTACGGGAAGCTGTCCCAGTGGCCAAACAATTCCGGTCTGGTAGCAAGACCCTGACACAGAGGCAGGAGTGGATCCTGGAGAAATGGTCATTCATAACGTCACACATTGTGCGTGTCGAGATCGACAAAGCACCAAGAAAGTAATTATCACAACATAGTCATTGTGAAACTGATTATTTGATTTTCATCTTGCTTGCCATGTCCCGATGGTCTTGAAAGTCTGTAAATGCGCATTTATTTCCTTCCAGTTTGACAGGTTACCACTTCCCAGGGCCTCCAGTGAGGATGAGTGTGATCCTCTTGAGGGAACCTCTGGATCCACCACCTCCACCAGTCAACACACACGCAGCGCCGGAGACTCAGGTTCGATCCTAGCTACGGGCGCCGTCTGTACGGAGTTTGTACGTTCTCCCCGTGACCTGCGTGGGTTTTCTCCGAGATCTTCGGTTTCCTCCCACACTCCAAAGACGTACAGGTATGTAGGTTAATTGACTGGGTAAATGTAAAAATTGTCCCTAGTGTAGGATAGTGTTAACGTGCGGGGATCACTGGACGGTGCCGACTCAGTGGGCCGAAGGGCCTGTTTCCGCGCTGTATCTCTAAATCTAAAAAAGGAGCAGGACCACTGCCAGGTCCACTGCATGCTCCACCACAACGGAGGAGAGAGAGGCAGGTCTGCAGGAGCAGAACAAGGCAGTAAGTACGACAGAGTTCTCTTCTCATCCATCCATCCATCTTTCTTTAAAAAAAATCATGACCTTTATCTTATTCATTTATGTTGCAGCTCATCCAACAGGCAGAAGATGACAATGGCCCATAGTCTCTCCCAGCCGGCAAATATTTTTAGTGATCCTTGTGTGGTTTTGGGGACATTTCACTTTAATATTTGACCTTAGTTTGTATATTGATGTATGAAATATTCACAATTATTTCATGTGTGTTGCAGAATCTGCTGCAGATGGGAAACGTGGGACACTAGCAGATGGGACAGGCTCTGATGGGACCACCACAGCAGATGAAACTGTTGGGCCAACTACATCAGCAGGCTCACCAAGTATCTAATTTTATAATGCTTTTTGTGAATTGGACTTGACATTCTTTGTCACACACAGCTTGTTAAAAAATGTATTTATTTGCCTTTCACATATTCTTGATATGTTTCTGTGTTGCAGCGACAGTCACTGATGAGACCACCACTGATGCCACCATCAGTGATACCATTTTATCGCCAGGCAACATCTTTCCCATCACAGCAGGCATACTCAGTCTTGCAGCCTGCAATACAAGAGAACCATTGCCTTGAGAGACCCACATTTGTGCCAGTGACACAAAGGCGGACTCCCAGAGCAGAGAGCCTGGACGCTAGTGCTGACTTCAGTTCAGATACTCAATCATATCACCCATTACTGTAAAAATGTGGACATATTAGAATCCTGTTTGATGTTTAATGTTTAATGTTTGAATTTTGATGACATTTGAATTTTTTTGGTTTATATTTTTGAATGTTGTTATCCACCTTTTTAAGAATTTTGTTTGTTTCAATAAAGGAAAGTTTGGACATTTTGACTAAAGAGTGATGTTTGAAGTTATTGTATTTCAGAGTAGTTTCTCATGGCATCACTTTCAAATAGTTATGATGCAGAATGAATGGAAACCCTACCATACACCCCATTTTATAGGGATACTGGGTGATTTTGTAGGGATACTGGGTGAATGACATCAATTGTCTTCAGTTATCTTCATTCTTCAGGGTTGTAGCTTGTCGTAGCTTGTTGCGGGTGGATGTAGGTTGACTTCGGTTGTCATAGGTTGTCGCCTGAGTGGTCGTGGGCTTTTGTAAGCGTCGTCGTAGGTTGTCAAATGTGCGGTCTAGGTGGACGTCCTAGATCGCGATGATTGGGTAGCCGGTTGTCGGTAGCTTGCCGTAGCTTGATGTCGACTAGGTGGTAGGTTGTTGCAGATTGTCGTAGACATTGTAGTAGGGGAGTCCAGTCGCCGTTTTTTTGGCAAACTGCCACGACAATTGCAGTCGCCGGCAGTCGCCTAAAGAATTGCCTAAGTGGGACAGGCCCTTAAGGAGAGAGCATACTGTGAATGGCAAGACCGTTAAGAGCAAGGAAATGCAGAGGGATCTTGGAATCCAAATTCATACCACACTACTGGTAACAACATAAGTAGAGGGGGTGGTAAAGAAGGCATACTTTGCCAGGGGCATTGATTATAAGAGCTTGCCTTCTTTGCCAGGGGCATTGATTATAAAAGTATAGGACTTCTGTTAGGCCACATTGGAGCAAGGATCTGGAGGCTTTGGAGATGGTGCAGAGGAGGTTTACCAGAATGTTGCCTGGATTGGAGGGATTTAGCTGTTGGATAGACAATTTGTTTTCCCTGGAATGTCAGAGTTTGAGGGGAAACTTGATAGACGTATATACAATTTTGAAAAACATAGATATGGTAGACAGTAGGAACCTATTTCCCCATGGTGAAAATGCCCAACACTAGAGGGTAGAGCTATAAGGAGAGAGAGGGAATGTTTAATGGCAATGTACAGGTCAAGTTTTATTACACAGAAAGTGGCGGGGGCCTGGAATGCATTGTCAGGGGGATAGTGGTGAAGCAGAAACCATAGTGGCATTTAAGAGGCTTTTAGAATGGCATATGGGAGTGCAGTGAATAGACGTATATGGATCATGTATAGACATATGAGATCAATCTAACTAGACGTCTTGGCGGCACAACCATTGTAGGCCAAATGGCCTGTTCCTGTGCTGTACTATTGTATTTTCTAATACCGATTTTCTTTCCACATAATTCGAAGTGAAGTGGAAATGGTAAGATTTATTGGGAAAAAAGGACAATAACTGCTGGAACAATTCAGCCAGTCAGGTACACACCTGGAGAACATGGGTAGGGAACATTTGGGATCGGGAACCTTCTTCAGTTTGATTGTAGTGGAGGAGTCAGAGAGGGTGAAAGCTGGAAGAGAGATGGGGGCAGTGATCCACGGGTGGCGCCAGCAATGGCTGCCTCACCAAACATTCTTTCTTTGTGTCCCTACCTTCTTTGTGTTTTAATAGTATGTGTTAAATGTATGTTGTTGTGTTCTTTAGCTTGGTTTATGTGTGTATGTGTGTGTGTGGGGGGGGGGGGGGGGGGGTGGGGGGTGGGGGGGGGGGTCAGGGGAAGCATTTTGGACTTTTTTGCCTTCCATCACAGTGTGGAATGTGGGGAATCCGTTGTGGTGGATGTCTATGTCAACTTTTATGTAGTTGTGTTGCTTGCTGCTTTTCGTTCGTATCGCTGTATGGTAATTCGCATATCATTGTACGTTAATTGGTACATGTAACGATAAAAGACTTTTGAAACCGTTGACAAAATGTGGCAGATTCCTTCTCTTGGGATTCTGTACCTACCAGATTTTCACAGTTTACTTGCATGTTGAAATGCCTCATGACCACCAACGCCTTTTATGAATGCCTTTTCTATTTCCTGATGTCATTTGTGCCCTACATCCTGACTACTATTTAGAGGCCTAGATATAACTCCCATCAAGGTATTTTTACTCTGGCAGTTTCATAACTGGGTCCCACGAATTCTGCATCCTTCTGATCCTATGTCGTTTCTTGCTAAGGATAGGAGTTCATTCCTCACAAGCAGAGCCACCCACCGCTCTGCCCACCTGCCTATCTTTTTGATAGGATGTGTATCCATGGATGTTCAGCTCCCAACTCTGATCCTCATTCAGCCACCACTCTGTGATACTCTCAACTGTACTATTAGTTCACCCATCTTGTTTCGTAAACTGCGTGCATTTAGATATAACACCCTCAGTTCTGTTTTAACTACCCCTCTGTCCCATGTTGCCTGACGTTAGAATCATCCAATTCAAAAATTCCTGTCTTATCTCTTTTTCTGGAGAATTCGATAACCTCTCTTGCGTTCCCCTTCTCTTTAACGTCATCCATACTTTTCAAATCTGTTGAACTCACCCCCGCGTGCTTTCTGACCCGCTGAGTTACTTCTGCATTTTGTGTATTTTTGTAAACCAGCAT